>NC_142496.1:6155735-6455735 GCF_965113065.1 Corylus avellana
CTGGGAGACGTAAGTATTTTTGTTGTTTTTCTCTTCCAGCCTCTTCCATCGACACTATCAGAATCATGGGTGATTAATTTTTATATATTGATATTGTGATTCTAAACATGCAATGCCAAACTCTTTTGTCGGCTCAGCTTAGTCTTTAGGAAGGCGATTCAGCTGGCATAAGAAAATGTAAATTAATTTGTGTCCACAATGGTTTCAACTTGAGAACAGATGTAAAAGCAATCAACCAACTATTGGGCTACAAGCTGTGTTTGCTTCTGTTGGCCATTCTAAAGTATATTACTGTAAGACAAATTAGCTACATAAAAGTGCAATAGGTGGGCAGCATGGGTTTTCAAACAATACCTCTGCCCATTAGGCCTCAAGTTATTGTTTTTTGTTTTATGCCTTCTTAAAGTCAATTAAAAAATCAACTATACAAATTCATATTTATCTCAACATATTACATAAGATTTAAATATTTTAAGGACTCTTTATCCTTATTTAAATTAACCTTTGGATGCACATGTGGTTTAATTTTTTGATATAATCCTGTGTTTGCTTTTTGCCTGGTATAATTTCATACTTCATAGATATTTCCTTTTATTTTGTTCGAGTTTCTTAATCAAACCACTGGTTCAACCATTGACCCACTGGTTAAACCAATGACCTGGAACTTTGACAGGTCAATATCTGGTTTGGGGCTTTAATCTATGTTCTTACCACTCCTTGCTTCCAATCAGTTCTTTAAAGCATATTTGGTTATATAATTTCTTTCAAAAACATTTCATCCTTTCTGATTACTCCCCATTAATGATGGACTATCTTTGCAAATGCACCTCTCTACTCGTGGCCACCTACTTCTTTTCCTTTGGGTAACATGATCTTCTTATTGCAGTGTATCCAATATACTTCAAAATTCCTTTTCTGCAGTTCTGACAATTGATCCATCTAACATTTTAGAGACCCAAAATTGAGACCCACATTTGCTGAGATCATGGCTGCTCTGAAGCCGTTGCAGAAGCCTGTAACCAGTTCTCAAGTTCCCAGACCAAGTACATCCATTGGCGGTGGACGTGAGAAGGCTCAGCCATCACGAGTTGCAGAGGAATGAGCAGGCTAGAGGAGGAAGTCAACAACCTGACTCACTGCTCATTGGACTGCAAAAATATTGCTGAGAAGTTCTAGATTGCTGGGACAAGTATGAGAAAGTGCTCTCGGTTGAGATGATGACCCAACATACACTCTGATTTGAATTGTGATTCTTTTTCCTCAATCACTTTTTTTTCTTCTTCTTTTTTTTTTTTTTTTTTTTTTTTGGTATTCTTCACGGTACAGCTATTCGCAAAAGTCGTGTATTTGTTTGTAAAAATCCATTGAAATTCTTGTAGTCAATGTTTGAAATTGTCATTGTCCATAGAGTAGTATCAAGTAGTTTCAGAAGCACTATGCTGCCTTGAATTAGAGAGTGGGGTAGGAAAGCTGAAGCTGTAGATAAATGCGGGAAGAATTGTGCCGACTGCCAGAAATTGGGAGTTGCAGAATCTGAAACACTGATGGCATGCGGCTCATATGAGCCAAAAAAATTTCTGTTTACATTTTTTGGCAGACATTGTTTTAAGGAGCAATCACAAAGCTGTCTAATTCACATCACTGGCCTGTACCATAAATATAGATAGTGGAATTTCAGTAAGACACTGGCTTGTTAGTCGCATAGCAGCTACGTACAGAGCCATCTTACTTGCTTTTTTCTTTTTGTGCATACAATAAAGAAAGGAGAGAAACAAGGGGAGGTTCTTTACCATCTTTACTCTTTTCTTTCCATGCCTGGAGGTGGTCAATGCTTGTACAGGGGATTTGGTTTGCCAATAAAGAGAATGAGACTGCAATAGGCTAACAATTCGTGTTTCGGATCGCATTGATGTATGCATATAAGACTATATATGTCAACTTTAATTCGGCTCATTTAATTAAACGGGTTAAACCTTTCAACTAAAATTTGTTAATTTTGTATTGGATTCGTGTCGAGTTTACGAGTCGTGTTAAAATTGGTGGTTTGCATTTGGCCTTCGTGGTGGGCGACAAAAATTGGTGGTGGTCCGAGGCACTGCTTGGTAGTGGCCGGTTGGGGTGGTGGGGTGGGAGGTGGCAGGGGAATTTGGGAGGGGGCGGCGGCATGTGGGAGAGGGGGGAAAACGAAGAGAATTTTCTATTAAATAGGTTAGTTGATCAGGTGTTTTCATTTCTATTGAATTTTATGCTCTTGCCTGATGTGTCAAGTTTTGATTTGTTGCTGTAAAAGTGGTATTTTGCAGCGCATCCAGACCCAAGGTTTTCTATTATATAATAGTGTTAAAAGGTAAGTTACTCCAATGGTTTTTGGTGCTATTGCTCTTGAACTTTGGGTTTAGTTCCGTTAAAGTAACTTGGTTATCTGCGACAGCACTAAAAGGAGAATATGCGGAAATAATTAATGAATATTGTAATCATCTGCCCTGCGATATGGCTATTCATGCATTGCTTGCAAAATATTTTCATTTCGTGATGATTGACTTGTTTGTAATGTGTCTTTCATTGAAAGTTCTGCAACCATTAGAACTACGTATCGAATAAGTTCATGTTTGCATTGCATGCTTCAGGCTGAGTGGATGGCCCCAGAAGTGCTAAGAAACGAACCTGCAGATGAAAAGTAAGCCCCCCCCCCCCCCCCCCCCCCCCAACACACATTTTTTTTCTCTCCTACTGATATTTTTAGTGTTTTGTTTTGGACCCTCGATGGAGTTTTTTCATAATTGCATCATATAATTCAATATGCAGGTGCGATGTATATAGCTTTGGAGTCATACTATTGGAGCATGTCAACAACCTGACTCACTTCTCATTGGATTGGACTGCAAAAATATTGCTGAGAAGTTCTAGATTGCCTGGGACAAGTATGAGAAAGTGCTCTTGGTTGAGATGATGACGCAACATACACTCTGATTTGAATTGTGATTCTTTTTCCTCAATTACTTTTTTTTCTTCTCTTTTTTTCTTCTTTTTGGTATTCTTAACGGTACAGCTATTCGCAAAGTCGTGTATTTGTTTGAAAAAATCCATTGAAATTCTTGTAGTCAATGTTTGAACTTGTCATTGTCCATAGAGTAGTACCAAATAGTTTCAAAAGCATTATGCTGCTTGGAATTAGAGAGTGGGGGTGGGAAGTTGAAGCTGTAGATAAATGCGGGAAGAATTGTGCCAACTGCCAGAAATTGGGAGTTGCAGAATCTGATACACTGATGGCATGCGGCTCGTATGAGCCAAGAAAAATTTTGTTTACATTTTTTTGCAGACATTGTTTTAAGGAGCTCTTGATTGTGGTCAATCACAAAGCTGTCTAATTCACAACACTGGCTTGTACCATAAATATAGATAGTGCAATTTCAGTAAGACACTGGCTTGTTAGTCGCATAGCAGCTACAGAGCCATCTTTACTAGCTTTTTTCTTTTTGTGCGTACAAGATAGAAAGGAGAGAAACTAGGGAGGTTCTTTATAACTCTTTTCTTTCCATGCCTGGAGGTGGTCAATGCTTGTACAGGGGATTTAGTTTACCAATAAAGAGAATGATACTGCAATAGGGTAACAGGTCATGTGTCGGTTTCGGATCGCATTGATGTATGAATATAAAACTATATATGTCAATTTTAATTCAACTCATTTAATTAAATGGGTTAAACCTTTAAACTGAAATTCACTAATTTTGTATTAGATTCATGTCGAGTTTACGGGTCATGTTAAAACTTGTCGGTCCTAAATGTTGCTTGTCAAATTTGGGTTGTGTCGAGGCATGACTATAAAACTATATCAGTTAACTGTAACCTAACCTATTTAAGTGTTGGATTCGTATGGGGCTCGTAAATCATGTCAAAAATTGTCGGCTCTATATTGCCATAAAATCCTTTTCTTAACCTATTTAAGAGTTTATTAAAGCTCTAAACTATGGAGATACGATTTCTCTTTTTCTAGGTATGAGTGTATGATTCATTTGCTCTTCGGCTGTGAGACTCATCCAAACTTTATTATGAATTAATGAAACTCTATTCAACATAAAATTTATATACCTTTTCTTTTATTCTCCTTTTGTCCTACGTGACACTGTCAATCTTGTTACTTCTTGCACTGAGCATATTGGACCCTTCCAAATACTATTAGCAACCCTACAACCTAACAAACAACTTAGCATCAACTCTACATGCAAGTCACTTTGTTGGTACCGTCATAACAAGGGTGTGACAAGAAATATAGTAAATGACATAAGGGGGGAACGCTACCCTCATTGACGTTAGGGTCATGAGAGTGGCGGAGCTAGGATTTTGTTCTTGGGAGGCTAACTAATAATTAATGAAAATAAAATAATATTACATATACCAAAAAAAAAATAAAATAAATAAGAGATGATGCTATAAGCAAAATATATTGATTGGAAAAGGCTTACATATAGGCTATAGCAAAAAAAATGTAACAACATATCAGTCAAACTCAAGATAAATCAGGTCAATAGGATATGTTAGGATATGGAACTTAGAATGCAATTTTTGAAAACCATCAGAAAACCACAAAAATAAAAATTCTTTATCTAAATTTATTTGCTCTGTTAGTGAAACCCAAAGCTTATAAGACCCATAAAACTCCAAAACACTCTAACTTCTGTCCAACTCCATTAGAAAAAGTGTATGCGGACTAAAATGACCCTTCTAACATCCATTACAATAGATGACATAAAGACTCCATCTCCATCATAAGAAAAATAAACTGGATATCATAGAACACTTGGAAGTGTTGCATCATGCCAATCTCAGCCATGAAAGAGTACCCTGCTTCAAGTATCTCTCGTTCAAAGTCAAATCCTTTTGAAACAGCTAACTACAACATTTTCAGTGAAGTATAGATTATCACACAACAAGAAATTTCTGTTGTTGCACGAGTAATTATGAAAGCCAGAAAAAGTGCATAGCTCCAAATGGGACCCCCCAGAATATAAGCTTACTTGCTTTAGAGATGTTCCAGTCTAATGAGAATCTGAGATCCTTCTCCTGAGCTCTACAAGGAAAAAAGGGAGTTTCAAGGACCAAAAAAGTCAAGATAATTTGAGCATCATATATATTGGCAATGTTAGATATTGATTTAATAATATATAGTCAATGAACTACATGCATACATACAAAATATATTATGTTCCACAAATTTGATTGCTATGACAGTTTGAATTCGGTTTTGGAGAGGGCTCCATGGCATATGGCCAATAGGACTCTAGTTCGCAAATGATGGCAGCCCAACCTAACACAGTCCAAGGAAGATTTGAAATGAGAAACTCTATTATTAAGGTTGGTTAATAAAACAATAGAATTAATGGCAAACTAATTAATCTAATCTAATCGTCACTACTCAAAAGTAAATTAATTGGCTTCCAAGTTTCAAGGAGCCCAACACGTGTACGATTTCGTGCGTGTGAAATTAGGATGAAACCCTATGCCTAATTGTATTTAAAATGGTAATGAATCTGATGAAAATATTTTAAACAGTATAAAGTGAACTAGCACATAAATATGAAACTTTCAATTATTTCCAATGTGCAATATCTCAATATCTCAAAGTTCACTGAAATCCCTATTAGAATGAACAACAAAGACTTTTTTTTTTTTTTTTTTTTTTTTTTTTTTTTTTTTTTTTTTTATCAAGTTGTGCAATGTTTGGTTCTCTTAAGTTTTCTAATTGACCCATGTAACGAGTGTTAAGTCAATAATTTTCAAACTAGATAGTTTTAGGGCATTAGGTGTAGAGACACCCTTAGGACTTGCTAACTCGAGTTAAAAAGGTTACGAAGCCAAACTAACCATGATATTAACCAAATCAAAATTCTTCACCTTTTGACATGATCACTCAATGCTTTGAGGGAGAAGGTCCAGTTACTTAGTGAAAAGCTTATCAGTGATCATTTGTTTTTTCTTTTTTCTTTTTTTTCTTTTTATCACACACACACACACACACACACACACACACATATATATATATATATATGCCAAGGTATCCATCTAATAAATCATCCAGTTTCACCCAGGACATAGAAACACACACATCAGACTTCATGTCATACCCCACAAATTAAGTGCTAATGTGCTTGTGTACGATCAGATCAAACATGTGAATTCTCAATTGTCCTAAGCAAGTAACCAAACTGAAAAACTCAATTATCAGATTATGTGTTCAAAATTTTAAGCTCACCAATGAAATCAAATCACAATTTTTAAGATCAACCAAAGTTTTAAGACAAACATGATTATGCATTTTTTTTTTTTCTTTTCACAAACAACAAAAATAAAAATAAAATGAAACTGGGAATTTTTTTTTTCTTTTCATAAACAGCAAAAATAAATATAAACTAAAACTGGGACAAAGTGTGTGTAAAGTGTCTCACATACTCCCAAACTTAAATTACACATTGTCCCCAATACGTTTATATCATGGAAAGAATTTTCTTGGGATCTGGACGAAATTGTCTGGAATAGCATGGCTTATAGTACACCCCCAAACTTGAACTAAAACACACTTGTCCCTGCAAAATAAAACACTAAAACAAATAAAAGAGTAACAAAAACAAAACTAACGACAAACATAAAAATAAATTGAAAAACAAATAGAAAAAATAATAGGATAAGCTATGGGGTGCCTCCCATGAGCGCTAAGTTTAATGTCTTCAGCCAGACTATGACACTTTAAACTTGAAGCACCAGTCTTTTCTTCTCTTGCACCAAAGGGAATGAATTATTCCTATTGCAAGATGCTTCCGAATGTCTATAGATCGGGGAGAACCACTTTGAATTTTCTCAAACAGTCTCTCATCCGGTGGGGAATCATGAACTGGAATAAAGTAGGAAGAAAACTCAATGAGCTTTTCTATCTTAATATTCTCAATTTGCTCATGTGATAGCTCTAACAGACTTCTCTCCTGGCCTTGGTGTTTCAAGAATAAGAGCTAAAGTTGAAGAAATCTTAGTGCTCTCGTCTTTTTCCCTGATGTGGCTCCTGTAGAACTTTAGTTTGCTCCTCCTTCTCCTCTTCCACTAGATTTTCAACCACCTCTTCACTACTCAGTGTGACAGCTTGCGCATGATAGTAGGTGCACTCTTCCTCCATGTATTGTCCATTGGGGTTTTCCATCAACTGCCTTTGATACTCTTCTTCTTGATATTGTTGATGCCAATTCACTACAAAAAAAAAAAAAACAAGGTTTACTAACGCTTGGAATAGAGGCACATTAATAAAAGCATCCCCTTATAGGGACGTTTTATTGTGTAAACGACACAAAATAAAATTAGCAACACCTGCGCAGAAAAACGTCCCCTTAAGACATTCCAATAAGGCATGCCCCAATTTAGTTAATTAACTGCGCCTAGCTGGAAAGCGCCCTTAATTTTGGGATGCCTGCTATCCAGGTGCCCTTAGTTAGAGGCGCCTGCCAGCCAATTGCCCTTAATTAGGGGCGCCTGCCAGCTAAGCACCCTTAATTAAGGGCATTTGGCTGGCAAGCGCCCTTAATTCGGGACTCCCGCTATCTAGGCGCCCTTAATTAGGGGCGCCTGCCAACTAGGCACCCTTAATTAAGTGTGCCTGGCTGGCAAGCGCCCCTAATTAAGGGTGCCTGGCTGGCAAGCGCCCTTAATTCGGAACGCTTGCTATCCAGGCGCCTTAAGCGCCCCTAATTAAGGGCGCCTGGATAGCAGGCGCACCGAAATTATTTTTAGTTATATAGTAGAATCAGCTGCTCAAACATTAAGTTATATAAAAATAACTTAAACACAATAAAGGATAAAAGATAAAGCAAGAACAACATAAAATTTGAAATTCTAATGTTGGCTTATCTTTTATCCTTTAATGTTGGCTTATATAATTAACTTAAACACAATAAAAATTATTTTATGTTGTTCTTCCTTTATCTTTTATCCTTTTATAGGGGAGCTAGCTGCTCAAATACAATTCATTACCGTTTACTTAAGAACATATATATGATTGCATAACATTTGCATCTATTTATATATAGGTGAGAATTGATTAACAAATGAAGATGATGCAGAAGACGACTATCGTGGATCATCACAAAGTATGTGTAGATCTTCATATCTTAGTCACTTGTAATATAATCTAGTTATATATAGGTATGCACTTTCAAAATAGTTAGATATAGGTTTGTAATTTAATATATTTTTTTTTGGTTTTATCATTTGCAGGTAATCGTTAAGTGACGTACGTATACTTGACCTGTTAGGTTGGGTACGTATTTGACGCCAAATTCTAAGCGAACCCGTTGATATATTTTATTTCATATGCGATATACAATTTTTGTAAACTCTTTTAAAAGGTGGTACACTTTGTGTTTATGATATCATTTTGGATATTTTATTTCATATGTATGGTACATTTTTTGTTAACTCTTTAAGATGTGGTACACTTTGTGTTTATGATATCATCATTTTGGATCTAAATGTCTTATGAGATATGAGATTGTATATATGCATTAGACATGTATTGTGAGATATGTATAAGATTGTATGAGATTGATGAATAGAGAAAATAAGCAATACAATATTGTATTGCGTATTGTATATCAGGAGAAAATGAAAATATATATATATATATATGGATTGCATGGGGAAAACATTTTCTCCATATATTAATTATTGGAGGCGCTTCGCAGTGTGGAAGCGCTCCCATATAGAAATAGGGGCGCTTTAAACGCAAGCGCCTCGTTATATGAAAGGGGGCGCTTGCCCACCTGAGCCCCCCTTTTTAGAATGAGGGCACTTACCTAGGAAGTGCCTTTATTCTAAAAAAGGGGCGCTTCCTAAGAAGCGCCTCCTTTTTTAAAAGGGGAGCTTTTTCACCACTAAGTGCCCCCTTTTAAAAAAGGGGGAGCTTTGTTCTAAACATCCCCTTTTTGAGATGCTTTTTAGTAAAAAAAAAAGGTCTCAAACTTAAATTCTAGTCGCCATAAAAACTGACGTGTCTCAAGTGTCCCTAATCAAGCATTGTAAAATCAATAGAGATGTCTATTTGGCAAAAAATGCCCCAAATAACCATGTCACTAAACTTTTTTTTTTTTTTTTTTTGTGGTGATTGATGGGGGATGCACTCAGCTCCTTGGCCAATTGTTCCATTTGTACTTCCAGTCTTTGAATGGTTTGATCGGTTCTTTGAAACGCTTGATTGGCCCTTGTATTGATTTGTTTTTTTATCAGTCATAAATTGCTGTTGCGAAGTTACAAGGGTGTGTATCATGCTCTCCAGTTTATCCAGCTTTGATACTTGCTCCTGATTTGCAAATAAATACAAAGGATAATGGAGGAAGAGTGCACTTACCTATTATGCTAATTAGGAGTCCATTAGATAAACCTAGAATATGCTAATTGTTGTGCTAAATACTATCTAAATTAATAGATAATATTTAGTACGTTTTACTCGCAAGTGCACAAGATCAAACGATAGTTAGGTGCAGCAAGTACGAGATCGATCCCACGAGGATTGTTGATTTTATTTAGAATTTATTAAAAATATCAAGTTGTCACTAAATTGATATTATGAAAAAGAAATAAAAAGATATAAAGATAAAGTCAAGGTAGGGTTTTGATATCCACCACTAATCAAGCTTAAATAATATAACAATATGTCAATGATCCAATCATATTGTGAATACTCAATGTTTGTCAACCTAATGGCATGAGTGTATACTCCTTAAGCTATAGATTTCCTAAGCAACAAGTTAGGCATGAGTGTATATTCTAACTCTTTTCTTTCTTAAAGGATTTAGCATGGGTTTATACTAAGTTGTTCTTTAAGAAAGCATAAATCTATGGAAATCGACAAACACATGGAACATAGGGCATGGGTGTATACTCCCGGTTTTCCATGTTGATTAACTCAAGAATCCGGTGTGGATTTCTTTTATTACTCTTATTAAACCTAGGACTCGATCATCCAAATTGATTTAATTAATTAATCCATATCACATGCATATAACGGTCAATTACACACATATGAGGAATTCAAGAAAATATCCATTAATCAAGTTAAGCATCACAATATGATTATTACAAAGGCGCTAATATTGAAATATTAAATAAATATAATTAGGGCTTCAATCTAGCCCTCCTTAAGAGTTAATTACACATAATTAAAATAAAACTAAAAAGAAAAGGGAAAGAAAGAACCGAAAACCGCTGCTAGAAGTAGCCTCCAATTCCTCTTCCCAAAGTTGTCTCCTTCAAATTGTATATTGAATTGTGAGGCTTAGAGGTCTATTTATAGGGCTTAGGAGAGTCCTAAAAGCCCTAGTAATCGTAGGAAATTCGTAGATTTAAGTCCTAGTCTAATTAGGATAAAGAAAACCTAAGTCCAAATCGGAATAGGATTCGTCCAGAATTGCATTCCTATCTTGCGGGGCAAGTTTGGCATAGCGACAGTCGGAATTAGGAAACTTCTATTTCACAATTCTTTATATTATTTTGAGTTAGCTTTCCAATGCCGCTTGAATCAACTCAATCGGATATTTGAGCTGAACGTTATGGTCAAAATACCAAGAAATATGCAGAATCCAAATTTGAATCCAATCCGATTTTGCCTCCAATTTGAGAAATTCCAATTTAATCATTTCCTTTATTTGATTAAACTTAACCACATCATAGCGCCCAGTAAGCACCGGCCCTAGTTTCAAGCTCACACCATAAGGGTTCTAACTGAGTACCCACTAAAGAAAGTGCTACGGAAGCTAGATCTATCGGGAAGATTGGCTAACTGGGCAATTGAACTGGGGAAATTTGACATCGAATTTCTCCCTTGGAATTTCATCAAGGGTCAAGCACTTGCTGATTTCCAAGCAGACTTTTCCAATCTGCCTGGTATCAACAACTGGCCGAGTGATGAGACGTGGGTAATTTACGTTGGTGGATGATCCACGAAGAAGCATGGTGGAGCTGAAGTAGTAATGATTACTCCCAATGGGAAGGAGTTGTGCAACTCTTTGAAGTTGAAGTTCAAAACTACCAACAACAAAGCTAAATACGAAGCGGTCCTGGCAGGACTCGGTTTAGCTCATGAAATGGGAGCCAAGCTTGTGGAAGTACGAAGTGATTCCCAAGTCATCGTCGGACATATCCGAGGTGAATTCGAAGCCAAAGGATAAAAAATGAAGCTATACTTATCTAAGGCACAGGATATGCAAAATTCTTTCAAGAAGTTCTGCATTGTGAAAATCTAGAGGCCAAAAAATGAAAGAGCAAACAAACTAGCTCGAGCAACATCAAAAGTTGATATCTATCATCTAGATATCAACTTTCTTTTTTATTTTGATTTTTCTGGTTGATATGATTAGGTGGGGGGAGTATAGATGTTTGGATTATTTGCATTATAATTTGGCAAAGTTGGCATTCTGGATAGGTGGGGCCTAATCTAAGCATCGAAAGATCAAAGCCCAGAGACGTCTTGAATAGTCAGGACCGAGACCCTCAACTTCCAAGACCTATGGATTCGAGACCTATGAATCCGAGACTAATAACTTGGGGCACACTGGTCTCAGTGCCAAGGGCAACTCGGACACTTTGCAAATACAGATGTTAATGTATTCCAAATAGATAAGTGATCTTATCCTAACATTCAAAGGGCTATCAAATTTATTCAAAATACGAATGAGATATGGTATTCGCAGATCGCATACAAATATTCAAATTCGGTGATATCTATAACTATCAAATCCTACGATCTCAGTCTCCTAAGATCTCGAAAAGGATAACTACTCAAATCTCTTATTAGCAACTGCACAGCAGGAACTCAAGGAAGAGTAAGTCATTGGTTAGGGGACTTCTATTGCTTCATGCCTATAAAAGATAAGTCACTTCCTCACATTTGGTTAATCGCAACTCTTGCTCTTGAGCTGAATTGTTGCTTATACTTTCTCTCTCAAATACTAACTTAGGCATCGGAGTGTCCCCACTGGCTTACCCCGGTTTCTTTCATCCCTTTGTTTTTCTTTATTGTGCAGTCAAAATTCTTTCTTGACGCCCTACCCAGACTCGACAGGTGTGCCACATCACAAATCAGAAACTGTGCATCAACAAATGTAGCATTGCATAAAGAAAATTTCTTCTAGTTTAATTTCTTCTCTGGATGAAAAATCTGTTTATAACGTGAATGAAGTTTATTAGTTGCTAGGCTAGTGTCTATTTTAAGGCTATAGTCAGAACATCAAAGCCTCAGTATATACCACCAGTTGGAGTCACTTAGATGAAATTCTCTTGGATGATATCTATCATCTAGATATCAACTTTCTTTTTGATTTTGACTTTCTGGTTGATATGATTAGGTGGGGGGAGTATAGATGTTTGGATTATTTGCATTATAATTTGGCAAAGCTGGCATTCTGGATAGGTGGGGCGCAATCTAAGCATGGAAAGATCAAAGCCCAGAGAGCTCTCGGACAGTCAGGACCGAGACTCTCAACTTCCAAGACCTATGGATCCGAGACCTACAAATCCAAGACTAATAACTTGGGGCACACTGGTCTCGGTACCAAGGGCAACTCGGACACTTTGCAAATACAGATGTTAATCTATTCCAAATAGATAAGTGATCTTATCCCAACATTCAAAGGGCTATTTATTCAAAATATGAATGAGATATGGTATCCGCAAATCGCATACAAATATTCAAATTCAGTGATATCTATAACTACCAAATCCTACGATCTTAGTCTTCTAAGATCTTGGAAAGGATAACTACTCGAATCCCTTGTTAACAACTGCACATCAGAAACTCAAGGAAGAGTAAGTCATTGGTTAGGGGAATTCTACTGCTTCATGCCTTTATAGCTCTCTATTTTCTATTTTTTATAGCTATAGATGTGTATTGATGCTTTTAGTTTTTGGTTTGGTTGGATAGGCTGTATTAATTAACAATCAAATTATATTAAAACATTTTTTTCCCCTTCATTGCAGACTGTTTGTGTGTGGACAATTAGTTTGCTTGTCATAGTGCTTAATTCAAGCTCTAGAAATCCATCTCTCTAGGCTGCAGACAGAATTGGTTGGATTATGTGGACAATGGGTTTTTTAGTTGAAGCAACAGCTGATCTGCAAAGATTCATATTCAAAAACTCTCTTCACTATAAAAAATAATCAATTTCTGACGTGTGTAATTAGGTGGGGCGCAATCTAAGCATGGAAAGATCAAAGCCCAGAGAGGTCTCGGACAGTCGGGACCGAGACCCTCAACTTCCAAGACCTATGGATCCGAGACCTACGAACCCAAGACTAATAACTTGGGGCACACTGGTCTCGGTACCAAGGGCAACTCGGACACTTTGCAAATACAGATGTTAATGTATTCCAAATAGATAAGTGATCTTATCCCAACATTCAAAGGGCTATTTATTCAAAATACGAATGAGATATGGTATCCGCAAACCGCATACAAATATTCAAATTCAGTGATATCTATAGCTACCAAATCCTACGATCTTAGTCTCCTAAGATCTTGGAAAGGATAACTACTCGAATCCCTTGTTAGCAACTGCACAGCAGAAACTCAAGGAAGAGTAAGTCATTGGTTAGGGGAATTCTACTGCTTTATGCCTTTATAGCTCTCTATTTTCTATTTTTTATACCTATAGATGTGTATTGATGCTTTTAGTTTTTGGTTTGGTTGGATAGGCTGTATTAATTAACAATCAAATTATATTAAAACCTTTTTTTCCCCTTCATTGCAGGCTGTCTGTGTGTGGACAATTAGTTTGCTTGTCATAGTGCTTAATTCAAGCTCTAGAAATCCATCTCTCTAAGCTGCAGACAGAATTGGTTGGATTATGTGGACAATGGGTTTTTTAGTTGAAGCAACAGCTGATATGCAAAGATTCATATTCAAAAACTCTCTGCACTACAAAAAAATAATCAATTTTTGACGTGTGTAATTAGGTGGGGCGCAATCTAAGCATGGAAAGATCAAAGCCCAGAGAGGTCTCGGACAGTCGGGACCGAGACCCTCAACTTCCAAGACCTATGGATCCGAGACCTACGAACCTGAGACTAATAACTTGGGGCACACTAGTCTCAGTACCAAGGGCAACTCGGACACTTTGCAAATACAGATGTTAATGTATTCCAAATAGATAAGTGATCTTATCCCAACATTCAAAGGGCTATTTATTCAAAATATGAATGAGATATGGTATCCGCAAATCGCATACAAATATTCAAATTCAGTGATATCTATAACTACCAAATCCTACGATCTTAGTCTTCTAAGATCTTGGAAAGGATAACTACTCGAATCCCTTGTTAACAACTGCACATCAGAAACTCAAGGAAGAGTAAGTCATTGGTTAGGGGAATTCTACTGCTTCATGCCTTTATAGCTCTCTATTTTCTATTTTTTTTATAGCTATAGATGTGTATTGATGCTTTTAGTTTTTGGTTTGGTTGGATAGGCTGTATTAATTAACAATCAAATTATATTAAAACATTTTTTTCCCCTTCATTGCAGACTGTTTGTGTGTGGACAATTAGTTTACTTGTCATAGTGCTTAATTCAAGCTCTAGAAATCCATCTCTCTAGGCTGCAGACAGAATTGGTTGGATTATGTGGACAATGGGTTTTTTAGTTGAAGCAACAGCTGATCTGCAAAGATTCATATTCAAAAACTCTCTTCACTATAAAAAATAATCAATTTCTGACGTGTGTAATTAGGTGGGGCGCAATCTAAGCATGGAAAGATCAAAGCCCAGAGAGGTCTCGGACAGTCGGGACCGAGACCCTCAACTTCTAAGACCTATGGATCCAAGACCTACGAACCCAAGACTAATAAATTGGGGCACACTGGTCTCGGTACCAAGGGCAACTCGGACACTTTGCAAATACAGATGTTAATGTATTCCAAATAGATAAGTGATCTTATCCCAACATTCAAAGGGCTATTTATTCAAAATACGAATGAGATGTGGTATCCGCAAACCGCATACAAATATTCAAATTCAGTGATATCTATAGCTACCAAATCCTACGATCTTAGTCTCCTAAGATCTTGGAAAGGATAACTACTCGAATCCCTTGTTAGCAACTGCACAGCAGAAACTCAAGGAAGAGTAAGTCATTGGTTAGGGGAATTCTACTGCTTCATGCCTCTATAGCTCTCTATTTTCTATTTTTTATACCTATAGATGTGTATTGATGCTTTTAGTTTTTGGTTTGGTTGGATAGGCTGTATTAATTAACAATCAAATTATATTAAAACCTTTTTTTCCCCTTCATTGCAGGCTGCCTGTGTGTGGACAATTAGTTTGCTTGTCATAGTGCTTAATTCAAGCTCTAGAAATCCATCTCTCTAGGCTGCAGACAGAATTGGTTGGATTATGTGGACAATGGGTTTTTTAGTTGAAGCAACAGCTGATATGCAAAGATTCATATTCAAAAACTCTCTGCACTACAAAAAAATAATCAATTTTTGACGTGTGTAATTAGGTGGGGCGCAATCTAAGCATGGAAAGATCAAAGCCCAGAGAGGTCTCGGACAGTTGGGACCGAGACCCTCAACTTCCAAGACCTATGGATCCGAGACCTACGAACCCGAGACTAATAACTTGGGGCACACTAGTCTCAGTACCAAGGGCAACTCGGACACTTTGCAAATACAGATGTTAATGTATTCCAAATAGATAAGTGTTCTTATCCCAACATTCAAAGGGCTATTTATTCAAAATACGAATGAGATATGGTATCCGCAAACCGCATACAAATATTCAAATTCAGTGATATCTATAACTACAAAATCCTACGATCTCAGTCTCCTAAGATCTTGGAAAGGATAACTACTCGAATCCCTTGTTAGCAACTGCACAGCAGAAACTCAAGGAAGAGTAAGTCATTGGTTAGGGGACTTTTACTGCTTCATGCCTTTATAGCTCTCTATTTTCTATTTTTTATAGCTATAGATGTGTATTGATGCTTTTAGTTTTTGGGTTGGTTGGACAGGCTGTATTAATTAACATTCAAATTATATTAAAACCTATTTTTTTTCCCCTTCATTGCAGGCTGTCTCTGTATGGACAATTAGTTTGCCTTTCATAGTGCTTAATTCAAGCTCAAGAAATCCATCTCTCCAAGCTGCAGACAGAATTGGTTGGATTATGTGGACAATGGGTTTTTTAGTTGAAGCAACAGCTGATCTGCAAAGATTCATATTCAAAAACTCTCTACACTACAAAAAAAAAAAAACAATCAATTTCTGACGTGGCCACAGTACACAATTTTTTGCCACATCACTAATTATTGACGTTAGTAAATATTTTTCTGACATGGCAATAAATAGCGCGCCAGAAATTTATGACGTGTGAAAATAGCACGTCAAAATTTTTTGACATTCTAATTACACACGTCAGAAATTTCTGACGTGCTATTTTCACACGTCATAAATTTCTGACGTGTTAAATGTTGGCATGTCACTAACAAAATGAGCGAAATTTTCAACTTTTTCCCTCTTCTTATTATTTATTCTTTCCCTCTTCATTTATTTCCCCACACTCTCTCTCTCCTCTCTCAATCTCCCTCTTCTCTGCATAGCAGCTCCCTCTAGAGGAAGAAGGAAAGAAAAGGTGAAGAGAAAAAGAAGAGAAGTAGCAGATTGAAGAAAAGCAGAAGAGGAAGAAGAAGAAGAAAAAGAAAAGGAGAAGAGAAGAAGAAGAGAAGCATAAGAAAAAAAAAAAATGGAGAAGAGAAGAAGAAGAAGAAGAAGAAGAGAAGAAAAGAAGATTTTTTGGGTTTGACGTTTGGGTTTTTGATTTTTCAGATTGATTTTTTGAAGATTTTTTCGGTTTGGGTTTGGGTTTTTGAAAATTGTGAAAAGAAGAGAGAGGGAGAGTGAGAAAATGGAGAAAAGGGAGAGGTGGAGAAAAGAAGGGAGGGAGAGTGAGAAAATGGAGAAAAGAAGAGAGGGGAGCTGGAGCTAGAAACGAAAATGGAGAAAAGAAGAGAGAGAGAGTGAGAAAATTGAGAAAAGAAGAAAGGGAGAGCTATAGCTAGCTGGAGAAATTCGTTCCTCTGCCATACAGAGGAATTACAAAAAAATAATAATTTAATTGAAAAATAATTTAAATAAATAAATTTTTTAATTGAAAAAAAAATTCCAGAAAAAATTTTAAAAAAGATTTTTTTTTTTTTAATTAATTTTTTAAAATTTACTAATTTGTCAATTTTGACACATCAATAAATTTTGACGTGTTAAACAGTAGGACATCAGTAAAAAAAATGTACTGACTCCTATATTAATTTCTGACATTCAACACACGTAAAAAACACTATGTCAAAAAAGTTTTCTGACGTGTCAAACACCATGACACCTCAGAAAACTCTGGTAAGGAAAAAATTGATTTTTTGTAATGCTAGAAAATAGAGGGAGATGGTGCAATGTGGGACATTGGCAACACTCTCGTCATCCAAACAATTTTGGCGAGGTTAGTGCTTCTATTTCATTCAAATGCCACTACTTCTAGCACTGGTGCTACATGCAGCTGTTCTTGATGCTTCTTAGAAATCTACAATAGAGCTTAAGTTATACCTTTATATCAATCTCATATGTAATTGATGATATCTCTTTCATGGTTACATTATTTACCTTGATTCCATTTCCATCAATTAATGGAAGCTTGATAAATGTTGAGCTCAGATTCTCCTCTGGTGGGGAATATTTGTGGCTTCCACACCGGTACTAGCAGGTGCCAAGTGGCTTGTAATCATTGGGCCAATCTTCCTCACATTTTTGCATCTTTTCGTCACTGGCATACCAATGCTTGAGGTTTGTATCTTCTTGCTTATGATTTTATTACACTATTCAACATTTTCTGAATGGGCTTATGATATACGGCACAAATGGAAATAGAAATCGGCAGATGGTATGTTTTGGCGTACATCTGCATATAGACTTTATAAAAGAAGAACTAGGTTATATTCATCTTCTCTTTTGTTTTTGTTTTTGTGTATTTTGGAGGAAAAAGTAGCTGAGATTAACACATTATGATGCAGCCCTCTAATTCTACTCCCACCAGCAGTATATGGGAATTTGCCCTAATGGTTCAAAGCAACTTTTCTCTTTGAATTTCCTTTCTACAGTCGTACTCTTCCACAAGTAGATTTACCCAGGTGAGACAAAAACTTTGTGTAAATACTTTAATCTTGATAAGAGACTCATGCTATAATTGCAATTTTCATTTAAGTTGCGCTCATGTCTGAAGTTATTTATGTGCATGATTCTTCATGGGATATCTAGCAGTGTTTCCAATGCGATTGTATTGAAGGCAAATGACTCTGTACAGACATATTATATATGTTTGTGGTGCTTTATTGTTGGAGTCTTTGGAGGGTGTCTTTAACATAGTTTAGGAATTAGTTTTTTTTTTTTTTTTTGATGAAGATGTTTCTCTTTTACACATTCCTTATACAAGGGTTGGAGCAAGCGGGGAAGAAAGCAGTGGCGGATTGGAGATGCATTAGTGCACGACGATTCTTTGACTTGCGAAGTTTCATCTCTTTATACTCCTTTATATGGTTCATTAGTGTTTCATCTTCTCTATGGCAACTATGATGAAATGAAATGCTAATTTTCAAGCTGTCTTGTTATGCCCAATAAAGATCATTGTAGAACATGTACATATGATTGGTTGATTGTTCAAGAATTTGAGTCATCATTATCTTCCCTTTTTTCCTCTTTTGCTTCTTTTCTTCTGTAAGTGCAGTACAATTTACAAATAAGGTGTTGTCATTCTCTCAATACTCTACAATTCGTTATACTGTTGGAGCTATGCATTTCCCGCTTCACCATCTTTAACTGACTTTTTTGTTGTTGTCGTTTTTTCAAATACCAAAACTTTGCCTTCAAAATGTAATGGACAAATCCCTGGTGTGGCTATGTCATATTCTGAAAGAGAAACAACATGCCATGGCAAATGTGATGCAAAAAATTGATTTTACATGGATATCACATTTTAACTCGTATGAAAGAAAATGAGGCCCTTTAAAAATGGTTTTTGAGAAAAAAAAAAAAAAAAAAAAAAAAACTCCACTTGCTAAACCCTCTCAGACCTCTCCCATGGAGGAGGGAAGAGCTCTCCTCCCAACCTCCCCCACCTAAATGGCCATTCCTCAACCCCTTTCAGGTTCATCCTTTTCCTTTTTTCTCTTTTGTCTCAATAACACTTTTGTCTAGAGTATCAGTTTACTTCGATGTAAATGGTTTTCGTTGGAAAATATTTTTAGGGAAGCCATTTTCCCTGAAAATGTTTTTTGTTAAAAATATTTTGCGGCGTTTATTACGCACACGGAAAATAAAATTTTTTTAGTATTTTTTTTATATATATTTTTTCCAATAACCGCAGGGACCTGCACGGGACTTATTCAGGACCACGGAGGGACATGCTCAGGACCCCACCGAGACTTGACTAGGACTTGTCCGAGAACTCGTCTAAACCTGCCCGAGACTTGATTGAGACCCATTTGGGACCCCACTGGGACCCGCCCAGGACTTGGCTTGGACTTGATCAGGACCTAACTGAGACTCACCCAGGACCCCGCCAGGATTTGACCGGGACTCGCATGGGACCCGGGCAAGTCCCGGGCAGGTCCCGGCAGGTCTCGGTTAGGTCTCAATCAAGTCCCGATCAAGTCTAGGGCATGTCCGATCAAGTCACGGGTGGGTCCCGAGAAGGTCCCAAGCAAGTCCCAGTCAGGTCCCAGGCAGGCCTTGGCGGAGTCCCAGTCAAGTCTTGGGTGAGTTCCGGGCAAGTCCTAGGCGGGTCCCGATCAAGTCCTGGCAGGGTCCCGGGCCCGCCAGTGTCCCAGCAAGTTCCGGTCAAGTTCTAGGCGATTCCTGGTGAAGTCCCGGAGGAGTCCCAGTCAGGTATCGGGCAGGTTCCGTCGGGGCCTCGGCCAGGTACCGGGTGGGTCCCGGTCAAGTCCTGGTGGGGTCTCGGTCACATCCTAGGCAAGTCCCGATCAAGTCCCAGGCAGGTCCTGGTCAAGTCTCAGGCGAGTCCCAGGAAAGTCACGGGCGAGTTACAGTCAAGTCCCGGGCGGGTCCCGGTCAGGTCCAGAGCAAGTCTTGGGCAGGTTTGGGCGGGTCCCATTCAAGTCTGATCAGGTCACGGGCAGGTCCTGTTGTGGTCCCGAGCGGGTCTTCGGCGAGTCTCGGGCAGGTCCCGGCGGCGTCCTAGTCAAGTCCCAGGCGGGTCCCAGGCAAGTCACGGGCGAGTTCCAGTCAAGTCCCGAGCGGGTCCCGGTCAGGTCCAGAGCAGGTCTTGGGCAGGTCTAGGCGGGTCCTGTTCAAGTCCAATCAGGTCACCGGCAGGTCCTGTCGTGGTCCCGAGCGGGTCTTGGGCGAGTCCCGGTCAAGTCCTGGGGAGTAACTGGACAGGTCTTGGCAAGGTCCATCGATTTAAGAATGAGATGCTCATAGTTGGTGAATAGTTTACGATTTTCAAAACCATAAACCATTTTCCGAAAATTAAAGAAGAATTTTCAGTCAAAAGGAAAATATTTTCCGTTAACCACTATTTTACGTCGAAATAAACACCGTAAAATGTAGAAATCATTTTTTGGAAACCATTTTACGTCGAAGGAAACGGAGCCACGCACCCTTTTTGTACCATCTCCAGTCAACTCTTTGTTCGTGTCGTTTGAACCCCCGCCAAAAAAAAAAAAAAAAAAAAAAAATTGAAAGGAAACTGCAGCCAAACTGTCTCCCATCTCCTCTGCCAAAGTGAAATCTTAGTGCAAAACTAATAGAACAATTTCCTAATACTGAAATTAAATCTGAGAAGAATTTTCCTTTTTCCATTGAGTGTGTTACTGGCTGTGGGAGGCCTTGGTGGGCTATCATGAAACAGAGGCCCCAACCTTGATCCTGAGAGCACCCACGTTCCGTTGGGCTTGTTTCTGGATTAAATGGTCAGTCATCTCACCATCTCTTTCCTTATCATTTCAATGTTTGCTTCCAGCTTCTTTGCCTGCAATATAGATGATGCCGTAAGCAAAATATATTGATTGGAAAAAGCTTACATATAGCAAAAACAAAGTAACAACATATCAGTCAAACTCAAGATAAATCAGGTCAATAGGATATGTGAGAATACGGAACTTAGAATGCAACTTTTGAAAACCATCAGAAAACAACAAAAATAAAAATTCTTTATCTAAATTCATATGCTCTGTTAGTGGAACCCAAAGTTTATAAGACCCATAAAACTCCAAAACTCTCTAACTTCTGTCCAACCCCATTAGAAAAAGTGTATGCGGACTAAAATGGCCCTTCTGGCATCCATTACAATAGATGACGTAGAGACTCCATCTCCATCATAAGAAAAATAAACTGGATACCAATACAACACTTGGAAGTGTTGCATCATGCCAATCTCAGCTGTGAAAGAGTACTCTGCCTCTCGTTCAAATTCAATTTTTTTTAAAGCAGCTAACTGCAACATTTTCAGTACAGTAAAGATTATCACAAAACAAGAAATTCCTGTTGTTGCACAAGTAATTATGAAAGCCAGAAAATGTGCATAGCTCCGAATGGGACCATTTTACATAAATTAAATAAGGTTTTAATTGACAACGGGAAAAATTTTACCAGAAAAACCCGTCCAAACGGTATATAACGAAAAAAATAAGAAAGTCAATTGATCATAACCGTACTAACGGTTAAAACTGTCCTAATGATTACTGTAATCTTTTAAAGGGAAATTAAAAACCGTCCCCATGGTTAGAGGACTCTACGAATGGTGACAAATGCAAATTAGATGAAGCCGAGTTTGTTTAAGCGCAGGGAGGGCCTATAAATGCTCCAAGATAAATCCTACACGCCCATTTCTATATTAATCTATATAAACTTGACCTTATGGTCTTGTACTGTGTTGAGTGAACTTCTATCATGGATCCAAGTGGAACCATGCTTAATGATACCACCCACTGGTGGGTTACTCATTATAGCATCAATAGTTGGGTGGATCATCTGGGATTGAATCTGGTTGAGCAATTAGGTAATGGTTTATGATGTACATTGTGGGGGCATCGAAATTGTACTAGACTTTTTTTGGACATACAAACCTTATCGTGAAAGGTTAAGGGTACAGGTAGGCCATATCAAATAAAGTTATGGCTTGTAATATAGATTATATATTATGTGCATCAACTTGATTTCAAGGCTTTCCATATTGAGAAATATTGTTATATGTGATTTTAACCTCTATATTGTAAAATGATTGCGTTTATTGCGTAATTGTATTTAGTACTGACTAAGTCGTTTGACTTATTATTTTTGTGTTTTTTACCTGTAAAACATATTTGTTTTTCAGAAAAGTACCTGCAATATGTTTTTCAGAAAAGTACCTGAAAGCATGGTCAAAGGCACCTGAAAAAAATAAATAAATAAATAACTGTGACAAAAATGTTTTTACACTACACTATTAATTGAATAATTAGACATATTACACGTCGTTTTTGACCCAATCAAAGTCAAAAGATTAAAATACAAGAAAAGGAAAAAGAAATGTTTTTTTTTTTTTTTTTTTTTTTTTTTTTCAAACGGGTCATTTTGGAAGAAAATCCTCGGTAGCACGCACTTAAAGGTGCATCCAAACAGTCCTCACAGTGCAAACCGGTGGGTCTCCAGGTCGCTGTCGGCTTCTGGCAAACGTGCCAGGAGTCTTTCTCTCATCCCTCACTGCCAGAGTTACAGGGGCCCACGTATCAACCTGTGTGCGTCACGGCCACAGATCGTGTTTTCATTTGGTAGATCCAGACACCCTTTCGTCATTCTAGCATTCACTCCGCATCCTCTTCACCTCCATTCTCTCTCGTTACCGCCTCCTCTAACATCCTCCGCCAAAAAAACCCATTCAACGGGGCGCTCCGCTAAAATGCGCCGTGCGTGATTCACGCACTCTCTCTCCATTACAAGTCACTGCTCACTCTTTGATCTCTCTCTCTCTCTCTCTGAGAAACCTCACAGTCCAGCTGAAGCGACACTGTGATGGCGAATTGGATCTCATCCAAACTCAAAGCAGCCGAAAGTATTCTCCAACAGGCATTTCTCTTTCCTTCTTTCCTTGTTATAAAATGCTTCTTCTTTTTTTCATTCTCCATGTTTGGTTCCCGAAATAACGGAGGAAATTAAAAGAAATTTTGATTTAGAGTTCTCGCATTTTCGGTCAAATGCATAATTTGAGTTAATTTTTGCATTTTTCTGATCCAAAATCAACGAATTCAATTTGTCTTTTGCTCCTAAGTTTCTCAATTCTCAGCGATTAGATATAGCTGTATAATATTATTCATGTACATGTACGTACATATATTATTATATATTGATCTGCCTTGGTTTTTTCGAATTTTTATGTTAAGTAATCATATTAGTATTGTTTGTGTAATGGACGGTTCAGATCGATCAGCAAGCGGCTGATTCGCTTCGCAAGGACGAAAGGCCTCCTGCCGACGAACTAAATTTTGATTCTCCGACAAAAACCGGAGGCGTTGTGCCTCTGAAGGATCAATTGAAGAAGAAAACGCTAGATAACAATGATTATAATGGAAAGTTTCGCAGTGATCCAAATTTTACCACACCTAATACTAGGAACAAAGAGATTTCTAGTTCTCCAAAACCCTCTCCCAAACCCAAGTCTACGCTTACGGATAGTGACTGGACCGAGCTCCTTAGTACGCCAAATCAGAGCCCAAATTCTGGGGTGAATCGCAGTAATGGAGGAACTGCAAATCGGGGGTTGAGGAAGAAGGATGGTAAGAGACAGGGGAGTTCAGGGTCAAATTTGTTAGTATCGGAGGTGAAGAGGAATCAGAAGAGTAGTAATGGTGTTTTGAAGTCGGGGCAGAGGTTGGGAGAGGAAAGTAAGTTAAATGGGAAGGTGGGTGATGGAGAAGACTCCTGCTCTTCTGATTCGGTGGGTAGGTCTTCAAGTGTTGATTTGCAGAGGGATGGTAGGTACTTGGAAGGGCGAGAAAGTGATAGAAATGAAGCAGGTGTGAAGCTTGTAAGAAAACCAAAGAGTGAGGGAAATGAAGAAGATGGTGGAAATTTTGAGTCTAAGGAAATTCCTTTTGAGAATTATTCACGGTTGTCGCGCAAGATTCAACCTATGGAAATGATATCAGTCTTGGGGAAGGTTGATGGGGTATCTAATGTTAAGACACGGGTGGATAATGTTGAAGGTAGGTTGACAAGTAATATCAGGGGGAAGCATGAAACATTTGCAGCCCTTAGAAGTTCTGTCTCTGATGATTTAAAGAGAGGTTCTTCCTCAACAACTCACGGGAGCTCTGATTCGGATTCAGATTCAGGTTCATCTTCTGACTCTGAAAGTGAACATGAGAAGGAGGAAAAGAAGAGGAGGATGGAGAAGATTCTAGCTGAGAAAGTGGCAGCCAGAGCTGTGGAGGCTATCAAAGAACGGGAGAATAGGGTTGCCAGATTAGAGGGGGAGAAGCAAAGCTTGGAGAAAATATTTGAGGAACGAGCTAAACAACAAGCAAAAGAGGTAACATCTTTCCCTTTTTGTTATTCCTTTTCATTCTTATATTTTTGGGCTTTAGATTGGCATTGAGGTTGATTGACATCATATTTCATTAAGAAAAAGAAACCATGTTCTTTGTTTTCTTTTTGGGTCTTTGAAGGCATGTGCGTAATTATGAAAATATGATGCACTGAATTTTTTTTTTTTTTGGTATTATTATTGGATTGTTTCTTGTAGAGAAAGAACCTACATAGTGTATCCTTTATGTGACTGCGTGTGATAGAAAAACATTGTAAATTTTTTATATTTTACTGGATAAGTAATGAGATTCTATTAAAATGAAAGGACATAACCCAATGCATGAGATATATTCAAGAGATATGCAGAAAGAAGGAAGGACCTTCATAAAATCTAGAATAAACGGAAGTGCAAATTTGATGCAAAAGGTGAAAGGAGAAAGGCGCAATATTGATTTATGGGGTTATTAGGATTTGATTTTATGTTTAATTAAATTTATAAGTCAATGGTAGGTAAGTCAATAAATTGCCATTGCCCTAAGGTTTAGTCGTTAGTCTATTTAAGTTTCTTTTGTATTCCAATGGGAGGCGACTTGATTGAATAAAAGAAATGAAGGATTGATTCTTCTCCGTCTCTTTCTCTCCTCCCTTCCCCAGCTTCTTCTCTCTTTCTTTGGGAAAAATCCTAGTGTTGTCTTCTCTAAATCTAAAGTATTGACATGTATGGGCTGATTGACATGTTTGGGTTTTATTTTGGGTTTTTCGTGGGTTGCCTATGTATACTTTTTGTGGACTTGTGGCACATTGTGCTTTTTGATATATATATATATATATATATATATATATATATATATATAACATTACTTATATAAAAAAAAAAAAAAATGTTTGGGCTGATTGAGAGAGAGAGAGACTCCAAAAATAATTTAAGTAAAAATTTTTAACTAAAAACTTTTGTTTTTTTTTTTTTTTTATAAATAAGTTATTTATTGAAAAGCGCAGAGGGGTACAACCCTAATACACAAGATGTATACAAAGAAAGGCCCCACTAAAGGCAAAATGAGGAACATAAAGATAATAATTGTGACATGGTGGAAAACTTAGGCACATTGAAAGCGTCAGCCTAATGGAACATAGTTTGAATAAACAGCTTTTTGAGCTCTTCCATTGACTTTTCTTGATCTTCAAAACATCTTGCATTATGCTCTTGCCAAATAATCCACATTAGACACAGTGGTGTGATTCGCCACACCTCCTTAGCTAAAATATTTCCTCGCTGACCTCGCCAACAAGCTAACAATTCTGCCACCCCTCCAGACATGACCCATGTGACATAAAAAAGAGAAAATAGCACACTCCATAAAGCTTGTGCCACTTCACAGTGAAGGAGAAGATGGTTGACTGACTCGCCACTGTGCTTACACATACAACACCATCCCACAACAATGATACCTATTTTACACAAATTATTTGAAGTCATAATTTTCCAAGAGTTGCCGTCCACACAAAGAAATTGACTCTCAATGGAACTTTTACTTTCTATATACTCCTCCACGGGAAAGAGGAAGCATCTGTCCCCGTAAAAGAAAGCATACGAAAAAAAAGACCTTACCTCAAAGATATGCCATTTAGAAGGAGTCCACCGCATGCAATCCATCCCATATGACTACGGAAAGCATATAACTTTCCAAAAAAAGCCATCACCACCTCTACCTCCCAATCTTGGGCATCTCGTAAAAAGGGAACATTCCATTGTAGAACATCATTGGACAGCTGCATATGATCCCTAACCCATGCCTCTTTGTTACTCGCAATTCGAAATGATTCAGGAAAAGCTTCCTTCAAGGACTGATCCCCGCACCAAATATCTTACCAAAACCTAATGTGGGAGCCATCTCCTACTCCAAAGCTAATAAATCTTGAAAAAACTTCTCGCCCTCTCTAAATATGTTTCCACACCCCAACTCCATGAGGGCCCTCCACTGCCTTGGTACACCAACCATCAATCATGCACCCATGCTTGACTTCAACAACCAATCTCCAATACGCTTCCCTTTCTGTAGCATATTGCCATAACCATTTACCCAGTAAAGTGAGATTGAAATTGCACAAGTTTCCAATTGCCAAACCACCATCTTGCATGGGGGAACAAGTTTGAGCCCATTTCACTAAATGGAACTTAGGCTCCTCATTTAGACCACCCCATAGGAAATCTCGTTGTAGCTTCTCCAATTTGTTTGCCACACTCACAGGAATAGGGAATAGAGACAAGAAATACGTAGGAAGGTTGGATAAAGTGCTTTTAATCAGTGTGAGCCTCCCACCCTTTGATAGATACAGTTTCTTCCAACTTGCCAATTTCCTTTCCATTTTCTCGACAATATCATTCCAAATGGTGGTAGACTTGTAAGGTGCCCCTAGAGGAAGACCCAAATACTTCATAGGTAATCTTGCCACCTTACAACCAAAAATGCTTGACAGCCTATCAACACATCCTCCACCTCACCAATTGGAACAATATCAGACTTTGTTAAGTTAATTTTTAGCCCCAAGACAGCTTCAAAGCATAGAAAAGGACAGCACAGATTTCTGAGTTGATCCTCATTGGCCTAACAAAATATCAATGTATCATCAGCAAACAGCAAATGTGAGACACTAAGTCCAGGATTGTTTCTTGTTCCACTGAGAAACCAACCACAAGACCACTATCTTCTGTAGCCTCCATCATTCTACTCAGCGCCTCCATAACAATAAGAAATAGAAAAGAAGATAGTGGATCCCCTTGTCTTATGCCTTGAGAGCTACTAAAAAAGTATGAGGGTTCTCCATTATTCAAAACTGAATATCAAACTGTAGAAATACAGAACGCTATCCAATTTCTCCATTTCTCCCCAAATCCATTCGTTACAATATGAATAGCAAAAACTCCCAATTCGCATGATCATATGCCTTTTCTAAGTCCAATTTACACAACAAACCAGGTTCCCCATATCTAACACGGCTATCATTGCATTCATTAGCTATCAGAACCAAATCTAAATTTGTCTCCCCTTAAAAACTTACATGGATGACTATGTAAAAAGTAAGGTTGATTTGTAGGATTGCAACTTGGCCAGGGTGTGTGCAATTGAACCTGAGCTCTGGCAGGTTTGGGCTAAGTTTCCTGTTGTCAGGCTTCAGCTTGGGTTGAAAAATCTTAATCTCAATTCAGGGTTTGGGTTGACGTCTCTGAAACCTGACTAGCCCTTATCATCCCTATACAGCTGGGAATTACTTGTAATAAAATATACAACCAGAAACACTCTCAAGAATACAAAGACACACATACATTTTTGTTTGAATGACTTTGTTACAAGATAGTGATAGCATCATAGCCAATAGGATGGAAGGACCATACTGTAGTGAAGAAATGATAAGTGAAGAGGACGTTGAACTTCAGTCATCATTTATGTCGAACGACAGTCACAAGTGTCACTTCATTCTTCCTCATCTCTTCCTTAAAAAAAAAAAAAAAAAAAAAAAAAATTCTCTTCTGGGTTATCACCTTTGTATTTGGAGCAACAAATCTTTACTTTCGAGATTATACTACACTTTTGGATGCTAATGCAGTTTTTGGAGCTGCTGAAGAGGGTGAATTTTTGGGGTATTCTGATCATTCTTGAAGCTGTTTTTAGGTGTGAAATATATAATTTTTATTTCTTAAACATACAAAGAATAGCGAAGTGCTCCTGTTAGATTTTCAAGCTGCTTTTTATTTTATTTTTATTATTATTATTTTTTTAAATTTTTATTTGTTAAATACGTATGTAATTGTGCGACTACATTTTTTTTTTTTTTTGTCCCAGTGCTTAGTTGTTTTGCAAGACAACTGAGTTTTTGTTGCTCCATGGTCTTTAAGAATAGCATTTATAACTGATCTCATCCATAGGGCAGCAACTCAGGTGGGTTGTCAGGTCGGAGGTTATCCAAAGCTCAAACTCAAGAATTAGAACATATTCCCATAGCCAACTTAATTTTGAACCCGTCCCCACAAACAACTCTTTTTTTGGGTACATCACATTCATGCATTTACGATTCATGTTACCGTATTGATACTCTTGTAAGGTGTTCTATTTGCTCATACCTCTTGTTTAATACCGTATAAAGCAAATCTTGGTTTTCGTTGGCAGCTCAATCCATTGTTTGTTGCGAAGAAGAGTAAACTGGGTACTTGTACAAATAACATAAAGAAATGTAACTAACGTTTATTGGAAAAAGCAACCCCAAAGACTATGGACCAAAAGCAGTTATTGGTGACCATTGTATAAGTTTCTTTAGCTAGAGTTGGTTTAAAAGCACAAAATGTATTTGCACCATCACCATCTTCAAATAAAGTATTTTCTCAAATGTGGACTCCATCGAAACACTTGTCAACTATCTATCACATCAAGAACTCTTTTCAAAATACTTACCAAACAAACATCAAGTTGTGCTTGACATATCAGGAGCATAGTGCACTCCAAACTGCTACTTTCAAATGAAAACACATCTTATCTTTTGATGCTTTAAGTCTCTTTCTCTGATTTGTATGTTTGTGAAATAGGCCACCTTTTGCCAAAATGTCCTTAAAACTCTTGCAGCGGTCGTATACTTGGTCTTACCTTCTTTCTTGTTTCAGGCTTCAGAGCTGCAGACAACCATGATGGAAACACTAGAAGCTGTTGACTTCGAGAAACAGAAGCATAATAATACTAGATGGGAAGCCTTTGCACGATTGGCTAAATTGGAGGTAATTTAACATGTTTCAGTATCTGCTTTTGAACCATCCATCGTTTCCCCCTCTCTCTCTCTCTCTTTCTCTCTCTCTCTCTCTCTCTCTCTCATCAAAAGCATAATAATACTAGGAGGGAAGCCAAGGTAATTTAGGTATCTGCTTTTAGACCGCTTCCATCCTTTTCCTCTCTCTCTCTCTCTCTCTCTCTCTCTCTCTGTGTTTCTCTCTTCATTTTGGGGGTGTGCTACTAAATATGGCAGTAAATGTTTTCTGCTTTACTAAAGCTTATAGACTGCAGTTAACCAGGTTATACTGTTGTTACTAAAGTTCAAAAATTCTTGCAGACTGCTAATGCTGATCTTGCAAGATCCCTTGCTACTGTGCAGTGGAATCTTGAAGCACAGGTATGATGAGATTCTTGATCCAAATGATTGCATCAATCCAATCCGTGAGTTCTTAATCAAGTTTCTGACTTGAAAAAAGTAGTCACTTGGTTTGAATGCTTGAGTCGTGTAATGATATTGGATAAAAGTAGAAAATTTTGTGACTTTTGATTTTATGCTGAGCCTATGTTTTGGTTGTTTTCTATGTTTCATATGAGCTTTGTCATCAACTCTAACTGTGCTCTTTGGATTTGAAGTGCTTTGATTGTGTGGTCTCTTATATTACGTGCGGTTAGTGATGTTTCAGAAATTTGATACGAAAGTCTATCTTAATATCGTAGGTTTTAGGTCCATTATCAGCTGTCTGATTTGCCATTTTTTTTAAATGTCTATAATTGCCATATAACCTAGTTTTGGATGTAAAGAAACATGTCTATAAATATGTCTGTCTGCATTTTTCTGTTTATAAAGAAATATGGAACTTGTTTGACCATGATACTGGGAAAAAGAAAAAAAACTGAATTTGCAGGAGTCTGCAAATATTTCAAAATACATTGTGAGTTGATGGTCTTGCACCATTTCCCCTTTCAATGTAAATAAGTATATTTATTCAATTTGAATTTGGAGCATGTAGGTACTGATATGGAAGTGCTCCGAAAATTCTTTATATTTTAAAATCGATGTGCAAGACCCAAAAGTCAAAAGCATACAGTTGAGTTCTTGCATGACATTTCTAGTCTAAAATTTCTTTTTCTTTTTATAATGTTTATCTTTACTTTAAACAAGTTAAATTAATTGATTATTTTTAGGCCAGGAGCTAATAAGTAATTTCCTTTTCTGGAATCACATACAATAAGATAAGGAAACATGAATCAACTTTCCTTTTCCAATTTATAGCTTTTAAACTGGTTGGTATTAGGAATCCTGAATCCAAGTATTCTATATTCCAGCAATGGGACATGATTAACATTGAGACTGACAACCACACAAGTCCAATCTGAGTCCATTTGAAGCTGATAGAGGTTCATGATTTGTCATTAAAGGATCACTTCTATCTGTACTTATCTAACCTTGTTTTCTTTAGCTTATTTTACTTGCTACAAAAACTTACGGGGCATTCATATTGTAAAGCAAAACTATTTCATGTTAGCTTCTCCCTGTTCTGACATTATGGAATTTTGTTACTTCAGTAATACGTGTAATGTTTATGCCCATTGGCTCAGGTGGTAATGGGGATGGGGTGGGGTAAGCATAGGTATGAGTTTCAAATGTCAAATCAGAAATGAATGAGTGAATGAATAAATAAATAAATAATGTATGGAAACAATAATGCTTATGCCTTTTATTTTGCATATGTTTGGACCAGGTTAATCGGGTAGCAGAACTCCGACAACAAATTGACTTGAAAGAAGCAACCCATGAAGGTATACCTCCTAGATAACAAAGCAAAAACCAGAATGAACCCTTCTTACCCTTTTGATTTTGCCTCTGTTTTCAACTGCAGCTGATACAACTTCTTTTCCAAAGGAACTGAATAGGATATTTGTAATATCGAATGACTCCTCAATGAAAGAGGACTTAATGGTTTGATAATGATTAAAATCTCAACCACAAGAACGTAGTTTTATGTGTACTCGGTTTCTACAGATAATAATATAATAATAAAAAAAGAATAAGTATGTCGAAATCTAATTAGAAGGCTTTAGGGCAACTTATGTTGTAAGGGTTGTTTCATTAATTGACATATGGCAGATTTGAAACCTGTGTACAGCTAGGAACCTGCATTTAGTTTGCCATGGCGTAAGAAATGTGTCAGACTTTATGGCTTAAATCATGGTGTAAAGTGGTATGGTTTAAATACAACAAAGGGCTAAAGTTGAAGATTCCACGATGTTCTGGGCTGGGACTAATATCAAGGGTCTTAAGGTTTGTTTTCATAGGTTATTTGGTGTCTAAGGCTTAAGTAAAAACTTAAGGGTTTTAGGCTTTCAAAGGGTGTAAGAAAGGGTTATGGTTCTGAGATGCTAAGAGCCAAGAAAATAGTAGTATAAGTGGCTGTTCTAGGCATGAGCAGTAACCATTGAAAACTAGTAGTGCAGAGTGAGAAAAAACTTGTAAACTTTGTCTTCACTGCTAAAAACACCAAATATTCCTGTTATGCAGTAACTAACAAGCAAGAGATTGAGCTTTTTTTTTATGATAAAATGTTGAATATACCAAAAGCGCAAAGGGGCGCAACCCTAGTACACGGGTAGTATACAAGAGAACGCCTAAGAGGGAGAGGAAAATAGAACAAGAAAATCAGAATAGTTAATGACTAAAAGAGCTAGACAAGCAGGTGTCCAAGTAAAGGGTGAGGAAGGAAAAGGACTTGAGCTCCTCCAATCTTCCTTGAACAGTGTTAGGTTGGGCTGCCATCATTTGCGAACCAGAGGCCTATTGGGCATATGCCATGGAGCTCTCTCCAAAACTGAATTCAAACCGTCATAGCAATCAAATTTGTGGAACATAATATATTTTGTATGTATGCATATAGTTCATTGACTGTATATTATTAAATCAATATCTAACATTGCCAATATGATGCTCAAATTATCTTGACTTTTTGATAGCTTGGTCTCTGAAACTCCCTTTTTTCCTTGTAGAGCTCAGGAGAAGGATCTCAGATTCTCATCAGACTGGAACATCTCTAAAGCAAGTGAGTTATATTCTGGGGGGTCCCATTTGGAGCTATGCACTTTTTCTGGCTTTCATAATTACTCGTGGAACAACCGAAATTTCTTGTTTTGTGATAATCTTTACTTTACTGAAAATGTTGCAGTTAGCTGCTTCAAAAGGAATTGAATTTGAACGAGAGACACTTGGGGCAGAGTACTCTTTCATAGCTGATAAAGTCGCACAATTGCAAGATAAGGTGAGGTTTTCAAAATTTTGATATATTTCTATCAGTTAGGTTTAGGTTTGAGATCATTTTCTCAGGGCGATGTCCTCGAGATATCCACTCCACCTTTTCTATCTCGAATGCTCTCAGCATGCCTTGTTCTTTTGGAAATGAAATCCAGATAATTAATTTATTGAACTCCTGTCTTTGGTTAAGTGTCGAAGTGTACGTTTTAGTGTTAGGTCCAGAAAGCAGAAAGGTTGTGGTACAAGTCATGTCCTAGGTTATGGTCCCAATATGCTGAGGTTGGCATGACGTTCTATGATATCCAGTTTATTTTTCTTTTGATGGAGATGGAGTCTCCACGTCATCTATTGTAATGGATGTCAGAAGGGCCATTTTAGTCTGCATACACTTTTTCTAATGGGGTTGGACAGAAGTTAAGAGAGTTTTGGAGTTTTATGGGTCTTATAAGCTTTGGGTTTCACTAACAGAGCATATAAACTTAGATAAAGAATTTTTATTTTTGTTGTTTTCTGATGGTTTTCAAAAGTTGCATTCTAAGTTCCGTATTCTTACATATCCTATTGACCTGATTTATCTAGAGTTTGACTGATATGTTGTTACTTTGTTTTTGCTATATGTAAGCTTTTTCCAATCAATATATTTTGCATACGGTGTCATCTATATTGCAGGCAAAGAAGCTGGAAGCAAACATTGAAATGACAAGGAAAGAAATGGAGGATCCAACTGAAGTAGAAATTGAGCTCAAGCGAAGGCTTGGTCAGATGACTGACCATTTAATCCAGAAACAAGCCCAGGTTTGTGTGGAAGCATCTTTGATAATTCAAAGGGTTTCTAGTATTTGTATTTCGTTGATGAATAGGACCATTTGATACATCTGATTCAGCATTGATAATGCCTTGCATAGAAGTGATGAAAACATACTATAAAAGCTCGTAAGGTTTAGGGTGCATCGTAAGGTGCTTATAGATGCATGAAGGCAATAGTAGAGTGAGCATCGTAAATAATGTGCAGCTGATATGCCTTTTGTGCTTTGGGAGGGATGAAAGTTAATTAGCCATCATTGAATTTACAACTACTATAGGTCATTGACCCCTAAGTACTTACCAAGAAACAAAATTCTCAAGTGCTATCTTCCTCAAATTTATTGTTCAACCAGGTTGAGGCTCTCTCCTCAGAGAAGGCAACGCTACTCTTTAGAATTGAGGTACATTGTCACCATGGAGTTATCATCTACAGACAATTTCTACATAAACATATAACACTGATTTGCACTGTATACTTTGATGCACTCTGTAGGCGGTTTCAAGGTTACTAGATGAAGACAAGTCCGGTACTTCGTTGAGGGACGTGGAATCGGGAACGTGGGTGCTCTCAGAATCAAAGTTGGGGCCTCTGTTTCATGATAGGATTAGTTCAAGCAGGAAGCACTTGGGATCATTGATTCAGCAGTTGGATTCTATTTTCTTGGCTGGTGAGGTATTTCTGAGAAGGAACTCCAGTGCGAAGGTGTGGTCTCTGGTTTACCTTGTATGCCTTCACTTCTGGGTCATCTATATTTTTATGTCACATTCTCAACAATCAAATGGGACCAAATCGGGTGCTATCATTTCCTTGGAAAACATCAGTAACACTACAGGTGTATAATTTGTAATAAATGGTGCTTTTTTTTTTTCTTTTCTTATTATTATTATTCATTTGGATGCCTCGGCTTTTTAGAGGTCTTAAATGCTAGGGGTGTATTACATGCACTAGCCCCCCAAGGCCTCCCACAGCCAGTAACACACTCAATATGTAGGGATGTAATTATTTACACATAAATGGAAAAGGAAAATTCTTCTCAGATTTAATTTCAGTACTAGGAAGTAGGAGGCTAGAACTGTTCTATGTTTTTTAAGTTTTGCACTAAGATTTCGAGGAGATGGGAGACAGTTTGGCTGCAGTTTCCTTTCAATTTTTTTTTTAGGGGGTTGGTGGGGTTCAAACGACACGAAGAAAGAGTTGGCTGGAGATGGTAGAAGAAGGGTGCACGGCTGTGTAGGTAGAGAGATTGTAGTAGATTTAAGATTTTATGCATATAGTTCCAACAGTATAACGAATTCCAGAGTAGGGAGAGAATGATCAAGTTGTTAAGGAAAGAGCCTCGACCACGCCTTATTTGTAAATTGTACTGCACTTACAAAAGAAAAGAATCAAAAGAGGAAGTAAAGGGAAGATAATGATGGCTCAAATTCTTGCACAATCAACCAATCATATGTACATGTTCTACAATTATCCTTATTGGGGGATAACAGGACAGCTTGAAAATTAGCAAATCAGAATTCCATTTCATCATAGTTGCCATAGAGAAGATCAAACACTAATGAACCGTATAAAGGAGTATAAAGAAAATGAAACTTCGGAAGCCAAAGAATCGTCGTGCACTAATGCATCTCCAATCCCCCGCTGCTTTCTTCCCCGCTTGCTCCAACCCTTCTACAAGGAGTGTGTACAAGAGAAACATTTTCATCAAAAAAAGAAAAAGAAAAACTAACTCCTAAACTATGTTAAAGACACCCTCCAAAGACTACAACAATAAAGCACCACAAACATATATATAATACGTCGCTACAGAGTCATTTGCCTCCAAAACATTTGCATTGGAAACACTGTTAGATATTCAATGAAGAATCATGCACATGAGCCCAACTTAAATGAAAATTGCAATTATAGCATGAGTCTCTTATCAAGATTAAAGTATTTACACAGTTTTTGTCTCACCTGTTTGAATCTATTTGTGGAAGATTACAGCAGAAAGTTGCTTTGAACCATAAGGGCAAATTCCCATATACAGCTGGTGGCAGTAGAATTAGAGGGCTGCAACATAATGTGTTAATCTCAGCTACTTTTTCTTCCAAAATACACTAAAACAAAAACAGAAGAGAAGATGAATATAACCTAGTTCTTCCTTTATAAAGCCAATATTCAGGTTCAAGCCCAAAAATAGTATCTGCCGACATCTGTTTTCATTTGTGCAGTATATCATAAGCCCATTCAGAAAATGGTCAGTATTGTAATAAAATCAGAAGCAAGAAGGCGCAAACCTCAAGAAATGGTATGCTAGTGACGAAAAGATGCAACAACAATGTGAGGAAGATTGGCCCAAGGATTACAAGCCACTCTGCACCTTCTAGTACCGGTGTGGAAGCCACAAATATTCCCCACCATAGGAGAATCTGAACTCAACATTCATCAAGCTTCCATTAATTGATGGAAATGGAATTAAGGTAAACAATGTAACCATGAAAGAGATATCATCAATTACATATGAAATTGATATAAAGGTATAACTTAAGCTCTGTTGAAGATTTCTAAGAAGCATCAAGAACAGCTGCATGTAGCACCAGTGCTAGAAGTAATGGCATTTAAATGAAATAGAATCACTAACCTTGCCAAAATAGTTGGGATGACGAGAGTATTGCCAGAGTCCAACATTGCACCATCTCCCTCTATTTTCTAGAGAGTTTGTGAATACCAATTTTTGCTGATCAGCTATTGCTTCAAGTAAAGAACCCACTGACCACATAATCCAGCCAACTATGTCCACAGCCTGGAGAGATGGATTTCTTGAGCTTGAATTAAGTACTGTGACAGGCAAGATAATTGTCCACACCCAGACAGCCTGCAGTACAATTTGAATATTAATACAACCAGTCCAACCGGGCCCCACAAACTAAAAGCATGAATACACAGCTATGGCTATAAAAAATAGCAAATAGAGAGCTATAAAAACCTGAAGTATCCCGAAAGCCAGCTTTACAAAATTACGACACAAATAATCCAAACATGTATACTGCCTCAACCGCAAGATCCTAATCATATCAACCAGAAAATCAAAATCATATAGAAAGTTGATATAATCTAATAGAATTTCATGTAAGAGAGTCCAACTGGTTGGAAACCTGAGGATTTGTGGAGTCAACTCTAAAAAATGAAACCAAGTAAACAGAAACAATACGCGGCGAAGACACCATATGAATACAAGCGAAGTCAAGACTATCTGGAAAATAGAGCAGCAAAGTTAAGAAATATAAATTCCAATTATTTATTTATGAAAAACCGAATAAAGACTAAACGTTTTAACCCAAAAGAAAAACATAAATTCAAATTCCATTATAATCATAATGCAGTACATTTACCTTATGTGCCATTAAAACCAGGAAATATTACCTGTCTAACATTCCATGTGCCTTTCAGAATCAGAGTCAATATTGCAATTATCGCAAAATTTGTGCTGTCTGTGAATTCAATGAAAGAAAAATAAAATTTAACAAAAAAAAAAAAACACTGGAAGTAACATTATTTCTTCTTGTTTTCTTTTCTTGGTAGACGTGTTCAAAGAGCTCAGTAAGGAATCAAATTCTCAGCAACCAAACAAGAACCCATTTCTCTTTCTAAGGAAAATGGCGCAATTCAAGTCCGAGAAAGCAAGGAAATAAAACGATAAGGAGAGAAAGAACAAGATACCTGCAAAGTACGTGACTTTATCGAATTTGAGAAGGGCTGTGACTATAAAGAACAAAAACTGATACCCCACCTGCAATATCCATCAAACTTCTTTCATCTTTCAAGACTAAAAACTCACACATAAAAATCAGTCAAGCAGAGAGACAGAGAGAGAAAGTTTACAGTGACAATGGCAGTTAGGCCTAAGAAATGGGAGTCGATAACAGTTCCCATGACGATGGCGCTATATCTTTTCTCTGGTTCTCTCTATGCAGTATGCTACTGCTGATGCTCGTAGAATCTCTCTCTTTCTCTCTCTATGCTACTGCTGATGCTCGTAGAATCTCTCTAGTGCTGATGCTCGTCAGCTCGTGGTTAAATCAGCAAAGTTGCCTTTGACTTTTCAGTGGGGGTGTACAAAAACTAACCTCAACCACTAAACGGCACGTAACTGTTTTGGTAGGCGGTTATAAAAAAAATGCTAACCACCTAGAGCGGAGCGGTTAGAGGTTTTAAGGGTAGGGAAAAGCGGTTAATAACCGCTAACCGCCTACTCTTATATATAATAATATAAATATATATTTTATATTTTATATTTTATAAATATAACTTTTTGTTTTGGTGTAAACAAAAAGGTGTTATTTTAAATACGAGTTAGACATAGGGTTTCATTATATTCACTGTTGTTTAGAACACTTTGACCCAAAACTATTTAAAATAAGCCTAAAAAATAGGCACAAAAATGCCTAAAACACCTCAAAAAGTTCAAAAGCCCATATAAGAATTTTTTTTGGCTACAACATACACTTGTACTGGATAGATAGTTGATATAAACCAAAAATTACATCAACATACCAAGATGACAACACATTTTTTTTTCTTAATCCTTATAATCAGCAAACGATGACAACCTAGAAGTATACGTATTTCTCCCCAAATCAACCCCTAGGTGTCATTGCAAGTGAGCAATGTATTGCAAGAAACTCAACTTTGGAGAATCCATTCATTTTTTTAAGGTTAAAATAGAAGAAGAAAATAACAAGAAATATACAACTTGAAAATAAAATAGTACAAATATTTCAGATAAAATCATAGTTTAATCGTTCAAAAATATTACTAGGAGAGAATGCGGGAGGAGTAAGATGAGATCAGGTTGCATAAGGATTTACTGTAATTATTTGTCTAAATTGCTGGCAATTTGACAGATAATAAGAAAAGATTCATATGACCTAGACCTAACTCTGAAATAAATTTTGAGCTACTCGACTATTTACTTGGACAAATAGATTTTATATAGACCTTCTCATATTATTTGTCTAAATTGCTAACTATCCAAACTAATAATTACTCTAGATCTCCCTGCGTGTTAGACCCACTTTTGAAGATGGGTAGGGGTAATATGGCATAATTGTACTTTGCATAGCTAAAAGCCCCAAGCTAGTCATTCCAAATTCTACATAATTGTACATACATCTCATTGGTTTCTAATTAAAAGCACAGCGTTAGCGATCATAGCTAATACAAGTACGTGCAGGTGTACGTTGGCGAAGGGAAGAGTAGTCGGCCGGCCAAGAGAGGAGTGTCAACGGAGATGAGTGGAAGAAGAAGGAGAGAAGAAAAGAAGATCGAAGAAGAGAAGAAGGATGTGAAAGAAAGATGAGAGCCTGGCATGCAAGTTTGGAAGTGGGGCGCACACGCATGCCCATGCGCACCTTTCCCAGGCGCACAAGGGGGAGGTGATGTGTGGCATGGTTCACAGGTTGCCTCTGGGGGTGACATGTGAACACGCGTCGCCCCCTAAGTGCGGACGACATGTTCACACGTCACTCTTGGGGGTGACGTGAGAACCATGCCACACGTCTCCCTAGGGGTGATGTGTGACCCATTTTACATATGCCACTCTCTAGGGGTGATGCGGAAAATGGGTCACACGTCACCCTTAGGGGTGATGTGTGGCATGGTTCACAAATCACCCCATAGAGGTGACGTGGAAAATTCTTTACATGTCATCCCAAGGGGTGATGTGTGACTCATTTTCCATGTCACCCCTATGGGGCAACGTCTGCACAGTGTCACACGTTGCCATTAGGGGTGACGTGCGACCCATTTACCGCATGTCACCCTTACTGGGTGACGTGTAATTCGTGTGAACAGTCACGTCACCCCTAGGATGGCATGTCACTCATAAAACGTCACCCTTGGAAGGGGTGACGTTTGAAAAAACCCTTACTACTTAAACATCACAAAAAACTTGTTTTTTTGTAGTGTACATAGTCGGATTTTTTTTTTTTTTTTTTTTTTTTTTTTTTTTTTTTTAAACTCTTTGGATTTGGAGTGCTTTGAATGTGTGGTCTCATATATTACATGATGTTTCAGAAATTTGATACGAATGTTTGTCTTAATATCGTAGGTTTTAGGTCCTTTAGTCATTTTTTTGAGATGTCATATAACGTTAGTTTTGCACTGAGACACTTTGGCTGGCAGTTTCCTTTCAATTTTTTTTTTTTCTTTGGGGCGGGGTGGGGGGCGGGGGGTGGTGGTGGGGTTTGGGGTTCAAACAACACGATTTGAATGACACCATCCAATCTTTTTAAGAGTAATACTATCAACTTTCAATACTGTTATTTGGGACTTTTTTTTTTTTTTTTTTGTGAGTTGTTATTTGGGACATTACTTGTAGTATTGATTTTTTTTCATACGTTTATTCATTTATTATTTATTTTTTTCAAGATAAGTGAAAGTAAAATTAAACCAAACAAGTGAAGAAAATTATAGATAACCAAAATAAAGGCCAAAATATATCACGATCCATTGCAACAATCCATTCCACAACCCCGGAGAGGATCCTCGTGATGAAAGGAGTAAATGGGAAAGTTGTCCGTGCTGCTGGTGATATTTTGAGTACAGAAAGTATCCAATAGATTCTTAGCATCATACCAATTGCAGAAAGGGTACTAGTGAAAACTAAAAGAAGAATGTACAATCATGTAACAAGTCCCCACCATGGATTGTGAGACATATAACAGTAGGACCAGTGTATTTTGTGGTCAACATCTAGATTCGAAAAAAAAAATTGTAAGATTTGTTGTAGAAGAGCTTCACATGAAGGGAGCCAGAAGAGCAGGGGTAGAGAGGTTGCAGTAGATTTGAGATTTATACTCCAAACAAAAGTGTTATCGAGACAAAAGAGAAAAAGGAAAAGGATGAACCTGAAAGGGGTAGAGAAATGGTCATTTAGGTGGGGAAGAGAGCTCTTCCCTCCTTCATGGGAGAGCTCGATCTGAGAGGGTTTAGCAAGAGGAGTTTTTTTCCCAAAAAAAACATTTGTAGAAGGCCTCATTTTCTTTCATACAAGTTAAGATGAGATATCGTACATGTAAAATCAATCTTTTGCATCACATTTTCCATGGCATGTTGTTTCTTTTTGAGAATATGACATAACCACAACAGGGATTTGTCCATCACATTTTGAAGGCGAAGTTATGGTATTTGAAAAAACGACAACAACAAAAAAGTCACTTAAAGATGGTGAAGCAGGAAATGCATAGCTCCAACAATATAACAAATTGCAGAGTATGTAGAGAATGACCACACCTTATTTGTAAATTGTACTGCACTTACAAAAGAAAAGAAGAAAAAAGAAGAAGAAATGGGAAGACAAGGATGACTCAAATTCTTGCACAATCAACCAATCATGCATATCTACATGCTTTACAATGATCCTTATTGGGGATAACAGGACAACTTTAAAATTAGCAATTCAGAATTCCATTTCATCATAGTTTCCATAGATCGAGAAGATCAAACACTAATGAACCATATAAAGGAGTAATAAAGAAATAAAACTTCGCAAGTCAAAGAATCATCGTGCACTAATGCATCTTCAATCCGCTGCTGCTTTCTCCCCCGCTTGCTCTGCTACTTTCTCCCCCCCTTGCTCCGCTGCTTTCTCCCTCGCTTTCTCCCTCGCTTGCTCGTACCTTTCATAGATGGTAAATGCATTAAAGAAACCACAAATCGGGACCATCAACAATTAATGTTTTCAAATACACAAAAGCATTGCACTGCCAATCAAAAGCTTAAACCATATAAAACACTACACCGTTGCAGCTTGTAACATGGTTCTCACGATTTTGGTTATACATTTTTTTTTATCAATTCTTTTCCCCCAACTCAATACCTATTTTCAACACTTATACAAGGAATGTGTACAAGAGAAACATCTCGAGAAAACAACTAATTCCTAAACTATGTTAAAGACAACCCTCCAAAGAGACCCCATATGAGTAAGAAATTAAACTAGAACAAGTTTGCTTTATGCAATGTTACATTAATCATACCTTAGAAACAATTCGCGGCGAAGAGCCCATATGAATACAAGCGAAGTCAAGACTATCTAAAAAACAGAGCAGCAAAGTTAAGAAATATAAATTCCAATTATTTATGAAAACCCGAACAAAGACTAAACGTATTTATCCAAAAGAAAAACATAAATTCAAATTCCATTATAATCATAATGCAATACATTTACCTTATGTGCCTTTTAAATTAAAACCAGCAAATATTACCTGTCTAAAATTCCATGTGTCTTTCAGAATCAGAGTCAATATCACAATTATCAGAACATATGTGCTTTCTGTGAATTCAATGAAAGAAAAATAAAATTTAACAAAAAAAAAAAAAAACTGGAAGTAACATATGGTCAGCAAAACTGAAATTATCTTATAATAGACGTCTGCCCATAAATCAATCAAAAGAAATCATCCTTTTGAAGAAAATGCATGGCCAAAAAATTTTTTACGAAGATTTCAAAATTGGTCAAACAAAATAATATTGTGTTTTACACAATCAAAGCCCATACATTGATCTTTAAAACCACAAAGTATTATTTAACAATTAACATCAAAAGATTCGGCCAAATCATACCCATTTTAAAACTTGAAACCCAAAAATCAATTACTCAAAACCGATAAATAAAATAGTCATGAGTATATCATGAACATACAAATCTTCAATCACTCAAGAAACAATTAACAAATTCATACTAAACAACAACATGGCACGGAAGTAGACTCTTGATACCAAAAATGTAAGAATTTTGGAGAATATTATCACTTAAACATCAAAGTTAATAACACTGACCTCTAACCATTGTTTTAGACTTGAACGTTTGTTGGAGAGTGATAGATAGAGTTTTCAACCTATATATTTCTCAGGTTCATATTGTGACTAATTAATATCAATCTTATTTATAGGCTAAGAAATAAAACTTTTAGGCCCCGTTTGGTTTGCGGAATAAACTCTTAGATTGGACTAGCTAACACTAGGTATAGCTAGTCCTTTGTTTGATAACACTCTATTCTTAGGAATAGTCTATTCTCATAGGACTACTAATCTCATACACACAGGATTAGCTAAGCCACTAAAAATGAGTAGTTTACCTAATCCTTTCCTATGGGATTAAATTTCATTATCTCTCTCTCCGATTCTTCTATCTCTCTCTCTCTCTCTCTCTCTCTTTATATATATATATATCTCCGTTTCTCTTTTCTCCGTCTCTATATTTTGTTCTCTCTTTTTCTATCCCTCTTTCTATTTTCCCTCTAATTCTTTTGGTACAGTTTTTCTGCAAGTGCAAACGATTTTTTTTTTTCTCTATGCTGCCTCCCTTCTCTGTACAATTTCTCAGGTTTTTTTTTTTTTTTTTTTATTCTGTTTCTCCGAATCTCTTTTTTCTCAGCTTTTTTTTCTTTGACGGAGAAACAGAATCTGCAAGATTTTTATAAAATACAAATATATAATATGTTTTTTTATTTCTTTTGATTCTCAGTACATTCTTCAACTATATTTTTTTTATTTCAAGATTGAGTTTGATTCTGTTTTCTCCAATTATATATATTTTTTATATAAATAATTTTGTAGCATAATTGCAAAAAAAAAAAAAAGGCCACATACCTGACATAATTAAAAACAAAAAAGAAAAGAAATTATAGTAAAGTTGTTTATGTTTTTTTTTAAAAAAAAAAAAAAAAAAAAAAAAAAAATGAAAGTCCTTAATAATATAAATTATATTTGTATTATAAGGGTATTTTAGGAAATTTGATCACAATATGATTCTATTCACCAACATTTTGTATTGTAACAAACGAAGGAATATGATTAGCTAGTCTATTCCAGCGTTACAACCAAAAAAAATAATAGGAATAGATAACCTATTCCACACTCTTCTATTCCCAGTAGTAGCTAATCATTTTTCAATGAACTAGACATTTCGCGAACCAAACGAGGCCTTAGTGGAATGAAATAACATTTCACCTTTAGTAGTTATCTGTATATTAATTACACAAAAGTTTTATTTAAATAAAAACTCTATTAATATTATATGTTATATACGAGAAATGATAAAAATCATTATGTCAATCATCTTTCAACCATATCCCTCTAGTGAAGAGTAATTCTAGGAGGCCTACTTGTGTCATATTAAGAATGATGTGACTATTAAAATCACCATTGGGCTTGTGATTGATCATTATTGAGTTTTGATCCAAGAGTAATTTTAATAGCCACATCATTCTTAGTAGGACACAAGTAAACCATTTAGAATTACTCCTATAGTGAATGGGTGAATCTACCAAAAGTCAAAGACCTCTATATTAATTACCTTTAGTGAAATGAAATAACCTTTCACATTTAGTAGTTATCTGTATATTAATTACCCAAAAGTCAAAGACCCACATGACTCCACAAATCAATGGAGGATCCATTAGATTTGCAAAAAAAAAAAAAAGATGGTTAAAAGATGGTTGAGAAAATGATGCATTTCTAATCTAATCTAATATATAATATCTAATCTAATCTAATATCTAATATCTAATCTAGTTTAATCTAATATCTAATATATGATATCTAATATAATATAATCTAATATAATCTAAAATCTAAAATCATATATCATATATGAGTCCTGCTATGCGGCAGACCTAGGTCGTCCCAGATTCCCAGCGTCTGCCCAATCTGACGTGGCCTTGTGCCACATCTGACTTACAAAAAAAAAAATAGGTTAGAAAACTCATGCACGCACAGTCTTTCTCTTTCTCACTGCTAACGCCGAGCACCACTTACGGCGAGCCACCCACATCTCCGAAGACGAGTTATAACCGTCAAAATCCACAAATTTCAGAATCCCGAACCCACTGTCAAAATCCATTTTCCCTCTCTCCACTAACGGCCACCCACCCCCGATAGCCGGGGGTGGGCGACGAGCCAACCACACGAGCCACTGTATTTGTGGTAGAAAGTGAAAGATTTCTTTTTCTACTCTATGAATACTTTTCTCGCCTCTCCATTGACGTGTTCTTGCTAGGGTTTCATCTGTACAATTTTGTTTCTTAATATTTGTAGTTTTTAATCGATAAATTTTTGGCCGAAATTTATTATTTGAGTATAAAGAATTGGCCTCGGGATCTTAGGTCTAATTCATTTGTTGGACCTTGTTAGGGTTTTGGTGTTTTTTTTCCTAGGGAAGCCCTAGATTTTATCATAGTAAAATTTGATGGTGTTTAGCTGTTAAAGGTATCAGGATTGTTGATCCTCGTATGGGTATGCCACAATCGCCTTTACATAGAAATCTGTTTGTATGGGGAACAATGAACATTATGGGTTCTGAAGTTTGGTATTTTAGTGACCTTATTTTGTGGGGTTTAATTAGCTGATCATATATATATATAATTCGAGTTTGGGCTTAGAGAGTGCTTAAAATTACGACACGTGTCCTAAACCCATGTGTTAGAGAGTGCCTAAAATTGCGACACGTAGCGTTTTAAAGAATGAACAGGTTTTGGGCATTTAAAACCTAAGGGTTTTATTTGTAATGCATTTAATTATTTTAAAGAAGAAAATAAAAAGTTCCAAAATTATATAAAAGCCGAGTTTTGGCTTAGAGAGTGCTTAGAATTACGACACATGTACTAAACCCATGTGTTAGAGTGTGCCTAGAATTGCGACACATAGCGTTTTAAAGAATGAACAAGTTTTCGGCATTTAAAACCTAGGGGTTTTATTTGTAATGCATTTAATTATTTTAATGAAGAAAATAAAAAGTTCCAAAATTCTCTCTCTCTCTCTTTATATATCAATATTGTGAGACAATTAAAAGGTAGGAATTTTATTTGTAATATATTTAATTGTCTTAATGAAGAAAACAAAAGGTTCCCAAATTTTCTCTTTCTCTCTCTATTTTTCTTTTTATCTTCTCTTACTTTCTATTTTCGTTTGTGTCCCTTATATTTTTTTCAAATTTATATATTATTTTTATTCAAATTGATTATTTCTCTTTTGTAAATTTTATAATTAAAACGTATGGGTTTTATTTGTAATATATTTAATTGTCTTAATGAAGAAAACAAAAGTTTCCAAATTTTGTCTTTTTATCTCTATTTGTCTTTATGTCTTCTCTTACTTTCTGTTTATATCATACAATTAAAACCTAGGGGTTTTATTTAGGATGCATTTAATTGATGTCTTAGTGAAAAAAACAAAAGGTTCCAAAATTCTCTCTCTTTATTTTTCTTTTTTCTCCTCTTACTTTCTATTTATATCTCAATGTTATTTTGTAAGTTTTACACTCAATTTAGGAAAGAAAAAAAAAATGAGAGAGAGAGTTTCCAATTGTTGTTTCTTAATGAAAAAATATACTTAGGCTCTTTTCTTTCTTTTCTTTTTTGTTTTTGCTAGAATAATTCTTTTCAATTATATTAGTATTTTCATTTTTTTTTTTTAATCTTTATCTTGTATTTTTTTTTTTTTTATGGTAAATTTTACATTGGATTCAAAAATGATAGTGAGAGATAGTTCTCTATCGCTATTTTTAATTGAGGATTTTTTAGTTTGCGTTGTTGTTCATTGAGTAATTCATTTTTCTATTTACATGCTTAATTAATGGATGACATTGGTTTTCAAGGTTTCATTGGAATCGAGAAACGTATACTGCAGAAAAGGACAATACTTTCAATTATATTAAAAATTCTATTTTTAGTTTTTTATCTTTATTTCATGTGGTTATTATGTTATTACATTTTTGTTTTTTCCTTAAATTTTCTACTAAATTATATATTATTTTTCATTCAAATTGATTATTTTTCTTTGGTAAATTTTACATTGAATTCAGGGAAATGATAGTGAGAGAGAGTTTCCTATCATTATTTTTTGTACGAGGTATGACTTTTGTTTATTACGTTGATATTTATTGAGTAGTTTTTTTTTTTTTTTTCCTATGTGTCCTAAAAGTAGTTCATTTTACGATATATATATATGGGTAAATTACACTTTACCCCCCCAAAGTTTGGGGCGATTTTCAATTCGACCACCAATGTTTCAATTTTTGCAATGTACCCTCCCAAACTTGCAAATTTTTTTCAATTCGACCAATTTCATTCAAAAATTCCCATATTGCCCCTATTTTTTTACTTTTTTATTTTTTATAAAAATAAAAATAAAAATAGATAAATAAATTAGTGGTTGCAAAAATGGCCAGATTGCCAAAGGGGTGGCTACGGCCACCTAGAATATTTTTTTTAAAATTTTTTTGTAAAAAATTAAAAAAATAAATAAATTAGGAGCAATATGGAAATTTTTGGATGAAATTGGTTGAATTGAAAAAAAAAATTGCAAGTTTGGGGGGGTGAGGTGCATTGCAAAAATTGAAACATTGGTGGTCGAATTGAAAATCGCCTCAAACTTTGAGGGGGTAAAGTGCACTTTTCCACACACACACACACACACACACACACACACACACATATATATATATATATATATATATATATATATATATATATGGGTAAATTACACTTTTCCCCTCCCAAAGTTTGAGGCAATTTTCAATTCGACCACCAATGTTTCAATTTTTGCAATGTACCCCCCCAAACTTGCAAATTTTTTTCAATTCGACCAATTTCATTCAAAAATTCCCATATTGCCCCTATTTTTTTTACTTTTTTATTTTTTATAAAAAAAAATAAAAAATAAAAAAAATTAGGGGTTGCAAAAATGGCCAGATGGCCAAAGGGGTGGCTACGGCCACCTAGAATATTTTTTTAAAATTTTTTTTGTAAAAAAAATAAATAAATAAATAAATTAGGGACAATATGGAAATTTTTGGATGAAATTGGTCGAATTGAAAAAAAAAAAAAAAAAAAAAAAAAAATTGCAAGTTTGGGGGGTAGGGTGCATTGTAAAAATTGAAACGTTGGTGGTCGAATTGAAAATCGCCTCAAACTTTGGGGGGGTAAAGTGCATTTTTCCATATATATATATATATATATATGTATGTTGTTATGTTATTTCATTCTTCGATTTTTATTCCTTATATTTTGTTCTAATTTATATATATTTTTTATTCAAATTGATTATTTTTCTTTTGTAAATTTTACATTGAATTAAAGGAAATGATAGTGAAAAAGAGGTATGAGGTATGAGGTATGAATTTTTAGATTATGTTGATCTTCATTGAGTTTTTTTTCTTTTTTTTGTCTTTTGTCTTTTGTCTTTTTCTTTTCTTCAGTTTATCCTAAAAGTAGTTCCTTTTATGTTATATATGTGAAGGGTAGTCAAAATGAAAAAAAAAAAAATGAAAAAAAAAAAGAAAAAAAAGGAAGCTTTATTTGTTAATACATTTTTTCCTATACCTCTGAATTTCATTGGAACTAGGAAAAAATATAGAGAAAGACATATTTATTTCATGTTGTTTTATTTTTCCTTCTTTCCTTATTTTCTGTTCTATGTTTGTGTCCCTTATATTTTTTTCAAATTTATATATTATTTTTATTCAAATTGATTACTTCTCTTTTGTAAATTTTATAATTAAAATGTAGGGGTTTTATTTATAATATATTTAATTGTCTTAATGAATAAAACAGAAGGTTTCCAAATTTTGTCTTTTTGTCTCTATTTGTCTTTATGACTTCTATTGCTTTTTGTTTATATCCTACAATTAAAACTTAGGGGTTTTATTTAGGATGCATTTAATTGATGTCTTAGTGAAGAAAATAAAATGTTCCAAATTCTCTCTTTCTCTCTTTATTTTTCTTTTTTATTCTCTTGCCTTCTATTTATTTCTCAATGTTATTTTTTAAAATTTTCCACTCAATTTAGGAAGAAGAAAAAAAGAGAGAGAGAGAGAGTTTCCAATTGTTGTTTCTAAATGAAAAAATATACTTCAGTTCTTTTCTTTCTTTTCTTTTTTCTTTTTTGTTTTTGTTTCCATTTTTATTTTTTTATTTTTTTTGCTAGAATAGTTCTTTTCATTTTTTTCCTTCTTTTTTTTTTAAAAAAAAATCTTATTATTTACATAATTTTTGAACTGGTTTTTTAAGAGTGAACCGGTCATTAAATTAGCTTAATTAAGAGCATTTAATTATATTTCAATAATTTTCCTTATACGTGATTTCATTAAGTTCAAAAATTTAATGTACAATATTATTTTCTCATAATTTATTACTTTCCAAAACTATATAAAGACAATATTTAGAATTTAAAAACATACGACATTAATTGTTACTCATAATCAGCCATAGTAAAGGAACTTATAGCTGACGATTTGTATGGGTGGAATGTCCAAAAGCTGGAAAGAATTTTCTCTAAGGAGGAGGCCCAAATGATTCTCACAATTCCCATTAGCCGTACAAATCAGCCGGATACTATGATTTGGCGAGGAACTACGAATGGCATTTTCTTTGTCAAAAGTGCCTATCACATGCAAATAGAGATTGAAGCTAGGGACTCAGCAGAGAATTCTTCTTGTAGAGGTATTATTGAAGTTTGGAAAAGAACCTGGGTTTTGCCAATTCCAAATACGGATAAAAATTTCCTTTGGCGAGCATGCAACGACATCGTTCCTACCCGGGAAAACTTGCTTAAATAGAAGATTATAAAGGATCCAGTGTGTCCAATTTGCCGCTTCATGGAGGAGACTGTATTCCATATATTATGGCAATGCCCTGCGGCGGTTGATGTGTGGAGTATGAGCTTAGTAAAATTACAAAAGAGCTCTTTTGCTAGCCTAAGCTTTTTGGACAGGCAAGGCGAATATGGATGAAGCGTAATGACGTACTGCATGGTGGTATGTTTTCTCATCCGACAATACTGCTACAAGTGGCAACACGAGCTCTGGAGGAGTTTAAGGCAGCTCAGGGTAGGAAAAACGACACTATGCTTGAGGACGAATCTAGAGGCCTGAACCAATGGTTGGCTCCGAGTCTGGGCTGGTTGAAAGCAAACTGGGATGCCTCCTTAGATAGCACGTCTGGACGTACTGGATGTGGCGTGGTGATCAGGGATTCTAGTGGAAGTATGGTAGCAGCAAGGTGTACATTCCATAAAGATCCTCCATCTCTTCTTTATAGGCAGCATGCCCTTCTTCTAAGGCAGCAAACGCTTCTTCTAAGGCAGAACTCTTCGAAGTAGGTATCTCTTCTTGGTATTGTTGATGTGAAGAAAAATCTGAATGATCATACATGGGAGATGGTTCCTCTTCATGAGCTACTATCTTGAAAATGGATTGCCTCAAACTGGGGGCTAAGACAAGAATATGATTGACCATATAACTGTGGAGATGGCTCCTCTTCTTGGTATTGTGGAGGCCAATAGGTGGAAGATGGCTCCTCTTGGTATGCTTCTTCTTCTTTGAGACTATTGACTTTCTGTTTGCGGTGGGCCTTCATCTCCTCAATGTCTTGTCGTGTTCTCATAATCAATGTATTCATCATATCTAACGTCTCTTCAAAAAACTTAATAGGAGGTGGTTCAACCTGATTTTGCTGTTGTGGAGCTGATTGAGAGGAATATGAATGATCATAGAACTACTGATATGATTGATGTTGCTATTTGTTAGAATATATGGAAAATATATAATATTTTTTGTATATTCCATAATTATATATGCTGATATCAAATATTATTTATTCATGAGTTGATTGTAATCAAATATTGGGATTGTAACAATAATTGTATTTAGACATTACCCTATAAATAGGGACCTTTGTCTTGTAAACAAATCAAGTTAATAAGCACAATGTAGCCCTTAGGAGTATTCTGAGTGGTGGACGTAGGTGTCTAACATCGAACCACCCGTAAGTTCTTTGTGTTCATTCTCTCTCTTGCTTCCGCTATAATTTATCACATCAACATTATTTCAACACTATCCATGAAATTGTGGAGCATGCATTTTAGGACCTTAAGCTTGCCATGAGAGATTGGACTGTTACCTCCATGACGAGTTACAGGAATCAAAATAGCGATCGTTCCCCGGTCTAGAGAGTGATGTGTTCATATGCCAAAAGAATTATTAGAAATTTGTCTTATTGAAGGACATTCTCTAACATGGTGATAACTGATAAGGGTTATGGCAAAATGAACATGGTCTATGGGATGTCAGAATGCCTCCCTACATGTGTTAGTGTAAAATCAAAAATAAAATAACAAAAAGTTAAAATAAAAAGGAAAAATTAAAAAAAAAAATAGAAATAAAACTTATGAAGATGTAGACTCAACTGACCCTGCATGAAAAGAAAATAAAAAAATCAGATCTATAATTATAGCAGTTTCTGTGCTGCTGTCCGGATGTGCGATCGATTGCACTAGTGCGCTCGATCGCCCTGGAATGGGAGCTCGAGCTTACCTCCGGAGGCAGAACAGTAACTGCGGAAAAACAAAAAATAGAAAACTAAATTAAAACAAAAATAAACTAAGGGAAAAAAAAAAATTCAAACAAAATCAAACAATCCCCGGCAACGGCACCAACAACTTGTTGTGCCAAATACTACCTAAATTAATTGATAATATTTAGTACATTTTAACTCACAAGTGCACAAGATCAAAATAATAGTATAACACCGCAAGTACGAGATTGATCCCACGAAGATTGTTAATTTTATTTAGAATTAATTAAAATATCAAAGTTGTCACGAAATTGATATTGATATGTTGAAAAGAAATAAAGATAAATAAAAGGTAGGGCTTTGATATCCACCACTAATCATGCTCAAATAATATAACAATATGTCATTGCTCCAATCATATTATGAATACCTAATGTTTGCCAACCTAAGGGTATGGGTGTATACTCCTTAAGCTATTGATTTTCCTAAGCAACGAGTTAGGCACGGGTGTATACTTTAACTCTTTTCTTTCTTAAAGGATTTAGCATGGGTGTATACTAAGTTGTTCTTTAAGAAAGCATAAATCTATGAAAATCGACAAACACACGAAACCTAGGGCATGGGTGTATACTCCTAGTTTTTCATGTTGATTAACCCAAGAACACGTGAGGAATTCTTTTGTTACTCTATCAAGCTCAGGACTCGATCATCCAAATTGACTTAAATAACTAATCCATACCATATGCATATAATGGCCAATCACACATAAATGAGGAATTCAAGAAAACAGGCATTAATCAAGTTAAGCATCACAATATGATTATCACAAAGGCGTCAATATTGAAATATTAAATAAACATAATTAGGGCTTCTATCTAGCCCTCCTAAAGAGTTTAGTTACACATAATTAAAATAAAGGAAAAAGAAAGAACCGAAAACCATTCCTAGAAGTAGCCTCCAAATTCCCCTCTCCAAAGTTGTGTCTCAAATATCCCTTTCCTAGAAAACCTAGAAACCCTAGTAAAATCGTAGGGTTTAGTCCTAGTGCAACTAGGACTAAAAAAACCCTAATATGGAAAGCAATAAGTCTGGCCGCAACTTCTGGAATTCTCCAGCGCACGGATGCGCTCGATCGCAACCCGTGTGCGTTCGCTCGCATGGCTGCGATCAATCGTGTATCTTCTATGCTCGATCGCAGATGCGATCGAGTCTTCTCTTGTGCGCACGAGGGCACGCCTTGCTCTTCACAGTTGGACCTCTCTGGAAGTGCGCTCGATCGCAAGTCCCTTGCGATCGATCATAGTACGAGAATGCTTTTTCTTGCTTCAAATCTTCTAGTTTTTTTTCTCAATTTTGTCCTTTAAGCCCAATACTTCCATGAATGCTTTCTTTTCTTCCAAAAACCTTTAAGACAAAGAAAACACAAAAAGGAAATAAAATAACATAAACTAACAAAAGTAAGGAATTAACAAATATAAGTTAAGGGCTAAAATATGAATATTTTGGCACTTATCATCACTCCTAGGGGTGACGTGAGAACCATGTCACACGTCACCCCTAGGGGTGACGTGTGACCCATTTTACATATGCCACTCTCTAGGGGTGACGCGGGGTGACGTGTGACCCATTTTACATATGCCACTCTCTAGGGGTGACGCGGAAAATGGGTCACACGTCACCCTTAGGGGCGACGTGTGGCATGGTTCACACGTCACCCCATAGAGGTGACGTGGAAAATTCTTTACACGTCACCCCAAGGGGAGATATGTGACCCATTTTCCACGTCACCCCTATGGGGTGACGTCTGCACAGTGTCACACGTTGCCCCTAGAGGTGACGTGCAACCCTCTTACCGCATGTGACCCGTACGTGGTGATGTGTGAACAGTGTCACACGTCACCCCTAGGATGATGTGTCACTTGTAAAACGTCACCCTTGGAAGGGGTGACGTTTAAAAAAAATCTTACTATTTAAACGTCACAAAAAACTTGTTTTTTTGTAGTGTACATAGTTGTTTTTTTCTTTTCTTTTCTTTTCTTTTATTTATTATTATTATTTTATTTTATTTTTTTTAACTCTATGGATGTGGAGTGCTTTGAATGTGTGGTCTCATATATTACATGATGTTTCAAAAATTTGATACGAATGTTTGTCTTAATATCGTAGGTTTTAGGTCCTTTAGTATTTTTTTGAAATGTCATATAACCCTAGTTTTGGATGTGAAGAAACGTGCCTATAACCAGGAAGTAGGAGTCTAGAGCTGTTCTATGTATTCTTAGTTTTGCACTGCGACAGTTTGGCTGGCAGTTTCCTTTCATTTTTTTTTTTTTTTTCTTTGGGGGGGGGGGGGGGGGGGGGGGGGGGCTGGTGTTGGGGTTGGGGTTCAAACAACACGATTTGAATGACACCATCCACACTTTTTAAGAGTAATACTGTTATTTGGGACTTTATTTTTTGAGTTGTTATTTGGGACATTACTTGTACTATTGATTTTTTTCATACGTTTATTGATTTATTTTTTTTCAAGATAAGTGAAAATAAAATTAAGGGTTAAATATTATTTCAGTACCTGTGGTTTGCACCAAAATCAAATAGTCACCTGGGTTTTCAAAAATATTGCAAATGGTACTCGTAGTAAGCCAATAAATACACTTTGTACCTCTATCAAGATTTTGTTAAGTTTTTTAACGGAATGCCAAGTCACCCTTACACGTGGGTGCCATGTGGCGTGATACTTGAGTTTTTGGGTGCCACATCATATTTTATTTTTTTTTAAAAAAAATCCAAAAAAAAAAAGGAGAAACCAAAAAAACATATTTTATTTAAAAAAAATCAAAAAAAAAAAAAAAAAAACACTAGGGTGGCCGAACCACCCCATAGGGGGTGGCCTATGGGGTGGTTCGGCCACCCCCATGGCCCAACCACCCCCTTAGGCCAAGGTTGAGGCTCTCTCCTCAAAGAAGGCAACGCTACTCTTCAGAATTGAGGTACATTGTCACCATGGAGTTATCATCTACAGACAATTTCTACATAAACATATAACACTGATTTGCACTGTATACTTTGATGCAGTCTGTAGGCGGTTTCAAGGTTTCTAGATGAAGACAAGTCCGGTACTTCGTCGAGGGACGTGGAATCGGGAACATGGGTGCTCTCATAATCAAAGTTGGGGCCTCTGTTTCATGGTAAGATTAGTTCAGGCAAGAAGCACTTTGTAAATTTGAGACTTATACTCCAAACAAAAGTGCTGTTGAAACGAAAGAGAAAGAGAAAGGGAAAGGATGAACCTAAAAGGGGTTGAGAAATGGTTATTTAGGTGGGGGAGGTGCAGAGGAGAGCTCTTCCCACCTCCATCGCAAAGAACTGAGATGGTTTAGCTCAATTTTTTGCATTACATTTTCCATGGCATATTGTTTCTATTTGGGAATATGACATAACCACACCAGGGATTTGTCCATCACATTTTGAAGGCAAAGTTTTGGTATTTGAAAAAATGACAACAACAAAAAAGTTTTGGTGAAGCGGGAAATGCATAGCTCCAATGGTATAACGAATTGCAGAGTATGGAGAGAATTAATGATCACACCTTATTTGTCAATTGTACAGCACTTACAAGAGAAATGAAGAAAAAAGAAGAAGAAAGGGGAAGATAATGTTGACTCAAATTCTTGCACAATCAACCAATCATATCTAAATGTCTTACAATGATCCTTATTGGGGATAACAGGACAACTTGAAAATTAGTAATTCAGAATTCCATTTCATTATCGTTTCCATAGAGAAGATCAAACACAAATGAACCATATAAAGGAGTATAAAGAAATGAAACTTCGCAAGTCAAAGAATTGCCGTGCACTAATGCATCTCCAATCCGCCACTGCTTTCTCCCCTGCTTGCTCTACTAGTTTCTCCCCCGCTGCTTTCTCCCCTTCTTTCTTGACACCTTGCTAGATACCTTGCATCGATGGAAAATGCATTAAAGTTTTTGTCTCACCAGTTTAAATCTCCTTTTGGAAGACTACGACTGTAGAAAGGAAATTCAAAGAGAAAAGTTGCTTGACCAAAAGGGAAAATTCCCATATACTGTTGGTTGCAGTAGAATTAGAGGGCTGCAACATAATATGTTACTTCTTTTTTAAAGCCTATATTCAGCTACGTTCCCAAACTTCTTATATGCCAATACCTATTTTCATTTGTGCAGTACATCATAAGCCGATTCAGAAAATGATGAATATTGTAATAAAATCATAAGCAAGAAGACGCAAACCTCAGGCAATGGTATGCCACTGGTGAAAATGAGCATCAATGTGAGCAAGATTGGCCCAAGAATTACAAGCCACTCGGCACCTTCTAGTACCGGTGTGGAAGCCACAAATATTCCCCACCAAAGGAGAATCTGAGATCAACATTCATCAAGCTTCCATTAATTGATGGAAATGGAATCAAGGTAAACAATGTAACAAAGTTGTTCAATGACTGATGCATATACATTTAAGTATGCTGATCGTGAGGCATGACTTCTGAGCATGTGAGATGTATGAGGCAAGCATATGGAACCAGAACCCCAGAACAAAAGAAACAATTTTAGTCACATCCTAAAAGGAGTTAACAAATTTATTAAGTGCATATACATATATATAAGTCCAGCAGTTGCAAATTTTGAGTGGTTGATAAGTTCCATATGTACAGAATAAGAAGCACATAAATCACAGATTTCTAAGAAGCATCAAGAACAGCTGCATGTAGCACCAGTGCTAGAAGTAGTGGCATTTGAATGAAATAGAAGCACTAACCGTGCCAAAATAGTTGGGATGACGAGAGTATTGCCAGAGTCCAACATTACACCATCTCCCTCTATTTTCTGGAGAGTTTTTGAATACCAATTTTTGCTGATCAGCTATTGTTTCGACTAAAAAACCCACTGACCACGTAATCCAGCCAACTATGTCCGCAGCCTGGAGAGATGGATTTCTTGAGCTCGAATTAACCACTGTGACAGGCAAACTAACTGTCCACACCCAGATAGCCTGCAGTGAAGGGGAAAAAATAAGTTTTAATACAATTTGAATGTTAATACAGCCAGTCCAACCTGCCCCCACAAACTAAGAGCAACTCCCACAAACTAAAATCATCAATACACAGATATAGCTAATTCAAAATAGAAAATAGAGAGCTATTAAAACCTGAAATATCCAGAATATTGCCAGCTTTCCCAAATTACTACGCATTTCATCAAAACGTCTATCCTCCCCCCACTGCAAGATCCTAATCATATCAACCAGAAAATCAAAATCAAATAAAAAGTTGATATCAAGATGATACAGTAATATACAGCGACACTGTCATTAAGCATCGGCCAGGCCCAAAGGATAAGAATATGTAATAGCAGCTGTAGTAATTTGAAGTTTTCAGGTAAGTATGTAAACTAATTTAAAAACGCCAAATGGGTGCACCCCAAAAACACAAGTATATAGGAAACGTGAGGCTTTGTGGAGTCAAGTCTAAAAAATGAAACCAAGTTGTGACAAACAAAATTTTCATCCAGTGAAAGAAGTTTGTGGAGTCAAGTTACGCAATGTTACATTAATCATACCCCATTAAAAGAAACAATCCGCGGCGAAGACCCCATATGAATACAAGTGAAGTCAAGACTATCTGAAAAACAGAGCAGCAACGTTAATAAATATAAATTCTAATTATTTATTTATGAAAACCCGAAGAAAAACATAAATTCAAATTCCATTATAATCATAATGCAGTACTTTTACCTTATGTGCCATTAAAACCAGGAAATATTACCTGTCTAACATTCCATGTGCCTTTCAGAATCAGAGTCAATATTGCAATTATCGCAAAATTTGTGCTTCCTGTGAATTCAATGAAAGAAAAATAAAATTTAACAAGAAAAAAGAAAAAACTGGAAGTAACATAAACCATTACTATAATAGACGACTGCCCCATTATTTCTTCTTGTTTTCTTTTCTTGGTAGACGTGTTCAAAGAGCTCAGTAAGGAATCAAATTCTCTTTTACTTGTGTTTTCCTACCATTTCTCAACAACCAAACAAGAACTCATTTCTCTTTCTAAGGAAAATGGCGCAATTCAGAGTCCGAGAAAGCAAAGAAATTAAAGGATAAGGAGAGAAAGAACAAGATACCGGAAAAGCCAGTGACTATATCGAATTTGAGAAGGGCTGTGACTAAAAAGAACAAAAACTGATACCCCACCTGCAATACCCATTAAACTTCTTTCATCTTTCAAGACTAAAAACTCAGACATGAAAATCAGTCAAGCAGAGAGACAGAGAGAGAGAGAGAAAGAAAGTTTACAATGACAATGGCAGTTAAGCCTAAGAATCCCATGACGATGGCGCTATATCTTTTCTCTGGTACTCTCTCTGTATGCAGTATGCTACTGCTGATGCTCGTAGAATCTCTCTCTCTATCTCTCTCTCTCTCTCTCTATGCTACTGCTGATGCTCGTCAGCTCGTGGCTTTTCTTTGCCCGTCTTTGTATATGGATTAAATGGGATATCAGCAACGTTACCCTTTGACATTTAAGTAGGGGTGTACTGGGCGGGTATAACCGCCCTACAACCGATAACCGTATAACCACATAACCGCTTTGGTAGGCAGTTATATATACCTTTCTTGGCCTGCAGTGTCCCATATCTGAGCCTTGATGAGCTTGTCGCCGGCCCTAATTCAACCCCTATGGTGGGCTTTGAATCTAAACGAAATTCACCTTTTGCAAATCTGGAGAGAAGATTTGATTTCCCAGCACCAGAGTCTCCAATAAGAACACATAATCACACTCTTCATCGAATGAATCAGCCATGTGCTATTTTCTTCTACCCTCAATCTCTCCCAAGAGAGGCGGAAATAAAAAGGGAAAATTTTTGCAGTGGGGAAAATACCAGAAACGAGAAAGGATTGAGGCATGGTGGTGAGTCATGGTCTTATTATATTTTTATAAATATAAATTTCAAAGCAAGTAAGTTTGGCAGTTCCTGTGGCATTGTTTTTGGAGGGTATTGAGTGTTTACATGTGAAAACATTGATAAAGACACGATGGCTGTTTCTTGAGGTTGTCAAGATTAGGTGACAGTGACAAACTAGGACATAAAACCAGTTAAACCAAAAAGCCCACTTGTTCTTCCAATTGTGTGCTTATGTGGCATATTTTGACTGGGCAGTCCTAACATGATTGTCACTGTGGGTTACCTTATCTGGAGTCCAATATTGTTTATAACACATACACCTCATTAGTTGCTTAAAAGCACAGCAAAAACCGGAATGAACCCTTTTTACCCCTTCGATTTTGCCTCTGTTTTCAACTGCAGCTGATACAACTTTTTTGCCAAAGGAACTGAATAGGATATTCGTAATATCGAATGTTTCTTTTGATAGGTTATTTGGTGTCTAAGGCTTATGAAAAAACTAAGGAATTTAGGCTTTCAAAGGTTGAAAGAAAGGGATATGGTTCTGAGATGCAAAGTATTGAGATATGATTTGATTCCTTTAAATTCCTCCCTTGATTATCTACCATTTATTTCTCTTAATTAGTTTCCATGTATATAGAAGCACACCTGTATGTCATTATTAGATTTTTATTTGAATTGTATTTTCCTTTTCTTAGTCCATAGTTTATGGGATTTTGTCCCCCTTGATGTACTATAAAACATAGCTCAAAGATGCACAATAATATATGAGAATTCATTCTCTTTTCGTGTCTTTTTTCAATCTTGTTCTAAGTTATATTTCTTAACATGGTATCAGAGCATCTCTAATTTCCATTTTTTTCTCCATCAACATGTCCGAGTCACACACAAATGTGGAGGGTCATACACCCTTGAATAACGAAACACCTCACACAACAACCAGTGATGTTTCTCTTCAATCTTCTCCATATTATCTCCATTATGCCGATCATCCAGGAGCAGTTTTGTGTTCTACCCCTCTCACCGGTGACAACTACATTACCTGGAAGCGAGCCATGAAAATGGCCTTAAATGCCAAAAACAAATTTGGCTTTGTAGATGGTTCTCTTACTGGACTACCAGCCAACTCCACAGACCTTCCTATGTGGGAAAGATGTAATGATATGGTGTTGTCATGGATCCTTTACTCCATTGATAAATCGCTCATCAACAGTGTCATCTACTGCAACAATCCTCGAGAGGTATGGATCGACTTAGAAGAACGTTTCTCTCAAGGTAATAATCCCCGAATCTTTAAGTTAAAAAGAGATATATCTACCTTGAGCCAAGATCATATGTCAATTGCTGCCTACTATAACTTTATCAAATCATATTGGGATGAGTTAAATACACTCACAACCATCCCAAAATGCACTTGTGGTGCCTTGCGAGAACTCAACCAAATGCAGGAAGTTGAACGTGTCTTTCAGTTCCTTATGGGATTGAACAAATCATATGTTTTCATCCGCAGTCAGATTCTTTCTATAGATCCTCTTCCCAACATTGGCAAAGTTTATTCCATCATCCATCAAGAAGAAAAACAGAGATTGCTCCACCTCCCTACATCCAATTTTGATTCTATAGCCATGGCAGCAAATCGAAATTTCTCGCAATCTCGTCCAAATGAATCACAAGGCAGAGGACGTGGTAGGCCAAAATGCGATCACTGTGGAGCTCTTAAACATTGGAAAGATGTCTGCTATAAGCTCGTAGGGTATCCACCCAATTGGGATCATTCTCACAACAATAAAAAGTCCGCCCCCCCCAAAAGGATCCTCTCCTTATGTTGCTCATCATGTCTCTACAAAACCAGGAACATCTCATACCAATGAAAGTTCAATACTAGGTGTCTCCGCTGAACAGTACCGCCAATTGATGGATCTTCTCTCGCCCACTCCTTCAGCCAACCTTGCTGGTAAAATCTCATCTCCCTCTTGTAATTTAATTCCACCTTCACATTCCTCTGATTGGGTCATTGATAGTGGAGCATCTGATCACATGACCTCTATTCCATCCATCCTCAAGACTTCTCACGAAGTCAGCAATCCTAGCCCCATTAAACTTCCAACCGGTGAAGTCGTTCCTATCACTCACATTGGCTCTATCAAATTATCCCCCACTGTCACTATAACCAATGTTTTATACGTCCCTGATTTTAAGTTTAATCTCCTTTCTATTAGCAAAATCACTTGTGCTCTAAATTGTGTTGCTATTTTTTTCTCCACTTTTTGTGTCTTCCAGGACCTAGCCACGAGGAAGCTGATTGGAATGGGTGAACTTCGTGATGGACTATACTACTACAAGGCATCCGCAACACCACTTTCCTCTGCAATTCCATCTGCTATGCAATCCCAATAGAATCTTGACTTCTCTTTGTGGCACCAACGTCTAGGACATCCATCTCTATCCGGCATGAATAAATTCATTTCTATTCCTAATTCTTGTTCTCACTGTGATGTATGCCAACGAGCTAAACATACTCGTCTCCCTTTTGCATTGAATCACAATAAAAGCACTGCCATTTTTTCTCGAATATATTGTGACATTTCGGGAGGTTATCCTACTCCTTCACACACAAGTGCCCATTATTTTTTGACTATTGTTAATGATTATTCATACAACACTTGGGTATATCTTATGTGTTTCAAATCTGAAACTTATTCCTGCTTAAAGCATTTTTGCCTTCTCATCAAAAATCAATTTTCCTGCCCAGTTAGACACATCTGAACTGACAATGGGCAAGAATTTCTATCACACCGCATCCAACAATTCTTCCACGATAAAGGTATAATCCATGAGCGCACTTGTGTGGAAACGCCCCAACAAAATGGAGTTGCAGAGCGTAAGCATCGACACCTACTCAATGTTGCACGGTGCTTACGCTTCCAAGCCCATCTTCCCATTTCTTTTTGGGGTGAGTGTATTTTGACTGCCACATATCTCATCAATAGAATCACCTCCCCTAGCCTTGGAAACAAATCCCCCCATGAACTCCTTTTCAATACCCCTCCTGAATATCATCATCTTCGGGTGTTTGGCTGCCTTTGCTATACACAAACTCTTCGTTCATCTCGCGACAAATTCTCACCCCGTGCCTCCAAATGTATCTTCCTTGGTTATCCGTTTGGTCATAAAGCATACCGAGTATATGATCTAACTACTAAGAAAATCTCTATATCTCGAGATGTAACTTTCGTTGAGAATGTTTTCCCATTCCAACATCATTCTCCTTCTCCAAATGCACATGTTATCCCTTTACCCTCTATGGATCTTTCTCTCCCTAACCCATCTACTCCAACCACTTCAACATTCATTTATGCTCCTAGTCCCTCCGACCCAATTGACTTATCTCGTCCTCCTACCCCTCATGCTTCTCAAAGCTTAACAAAAATCCTCTTTTACCTTGCACTCTTTAACAGAATTTTTGTATCTATATTCTCAGAAGTTCAACCCCACAGAATTCTTCGAAGATACCCTTATTGAGAGAGAGTAAGAAATCTTCAGCACAACAACATATATATACAAAGGTACTGCTCATATTTGCTTCCTAACAACAAGGCTGTGTCATGTACCCTAATAGGTACGTAGAGTGCACTTCATCTGCAGTTCAAGGTTTGGCACTCTTCAGGATGTTCTATCCTAGGCACAGGAGGACAGAGATAGACAGCATCATTTACCAGGGAATTCAATACATTGAAGATGTTCAAGAACCTGATGGATCGTGGTAATATGTTTTTTTTTTTTTTGTCTGTTGATGTTGTTAAATTGTACGGAGACAAAGTTCGAACTTAGAACCTTTGCTCTGATACCATTTTTTACAGGTATGGTCATTGGGGGATTTGCTACACCTATGGTACATGGTTTGCGGTTGGGGCACTGGCAGCCTGTGGAAGAAACTACAAAAATTGTCCTGCATCGCGCAAAGCTTGTGAATTTTTGCTATCAAAGCAGCTATCTAATGGTGGATGGGGAGAAAGTTACCTATCAAGCCAAAACAAGGTATATATGCAACAGTTTCTTTCAATTTGAACGTGGATTCAGATTTCTAGCAATTTGTTTTTGGTAAACATTTTAAGGGTTCTCTCACATTTGTTATCCGAATTGCTAACAATACGAACTTCAAAATTGCTAGAATCTCAAAGTTTCTTTCTTTGTGAAAAAGGTGTGGACGAATATAGAAGGCAATCGTGCAAATTTGGTCCAAACCGCGTGGGCCTTGTTGTCTCTCATTGATGCTGGGCAGGTCGGTGCATCACTTTCTCTTCAAATATTTGACCATTTGCTCTGCATTATAAGTTTGTAACATAGCATTGCTGTATAAAAAGACCAAAGAATGTAATGTGTTATGGAAAGAAGAAATATGAAAAGAAAAATTAAGATTTACACAAATGAAGTCAAGAAAATCTAAAGCTTAAGTATTCAATTATGTCAAATTTTTGGTGTTACAAACATATATACCCATAATATACTGATTTTGAATGTTTTTACAACTTTAGGCCGAGATAGACCCAACACCAATTCATCGTGGGGTAAGAGTATTGATCAATTCACAAATGGAAGATGGTGACTTCCCTCAACAGGTAATTCATGTTTATTTAGATAAATTGACAAAGTTTTCCTTTAGTCCTGTCAATTAAATCGATGTATGTTTTTAAAGCACGTGATTCTCATATGCTTTAAGAACAGATGTAGTAATGCTACTCTTCACACCGACTTACATGACATATTTTAAGTAGTTTTCCTTTTCTCTAAATGGCTGACATAGTAAGCCACTTAAAACACGTAACATTAGCTAGTATGAAATGAGCGTGATAAATAGGTGTAAAGAGTAACATTTCTTTCATTCCAATTTGAGGAAAGCTTTATCCATTTAAGTGTCTTTGAGTTGGTCTGTTTTTTTTTTTTTTTTTTATCAAAATAAATTTTATTGTTATTGGCAACAGGAAATCACTGGAGTATTTATGAGGAACTGTACGCTAAACTACTCATCATATAGAAACATTTTCCCGATATGGGCTCTTGGAGAATATCGGAGGCGAGTTCTGTTTGCATGATAACCTGAATGCGTAAGCAAATGATTGCATATTGAACTTCAGGAGCCCAATTTAGCTTGAAATGGAATGGTTATATTCCACTACATATACGACCTTCATGCAAAGTAGCAAATGTCGAGAATGCTTAGTTACCAAATAAATGCAGAAAATTCTCAACTACTTGAAAGATGTAAATTATGTCATAATTAGTTTGATGTGAGACAAACATCAACTCAATCATGTAATGCAATTAATATAATATATGTGGGTGTTAAATGTGTAATATCATGTCATATAAACCTTATTAGAGTCAATATTTGAATTTTTGCAGATAAATGGTGATTTAACATGATAATGTATGCGTTGTCTTTTGAGATAATTAGTGATTTGAGACTTTTAATAATTTAAAGGAAAAAGTACACATACTTCCTTCAAATTGCTACCCTATTGTTTGAGCATCTCCAGCAAGGCTTTTAAACTAACTTTTAAGTTAAATTTAGCAATTTTGGTGCTCCAGCAGACCTTCTAGAATAACAATTTTTCTAAAATTTGCTACAGTGAACTTTCGTATTTAAAGGTTCACTATAATACCTTCTAAACATTTTTTATTCTTTCTTTCTCTCATCTCCTCTCTCCTCTCTCTACCTCTCCCTCTTCCTCTCTCCTCTATCTATAATAAAAGATAGTATTTAAATAAAGTAGACTGTAAAATAGATAGTCTGCTGAAGTTTATTGTGAAAAAGTAGTAGCTAAACTAAAAAAGTTGATTTTGAGTGGCTAAAATAGCCATCAATTGCTGGAGATGCTCGATTAATGGTTGTTTTTGCTTGGTTAGTTGGGTTGTTTCGTGTAGGGGTGTACAAATGTGGTGGTTATTAACTGCTAATAACTGCCTACATGCAACCTCTAACCGAATAACTGCATAACCAAAAATAACAGCAATCGGATAATCGCCTAAGCCAGTTTCGGTTATTGGTTATAGGCATTTAGAAATCCGGTCGTTTGTTGTTTCTTCCACTGCGTGTTGGGATCTTGTTGGGTAAACTGTTACAACCCGTGTTGTTGTATTGAGATTTTCATGTGTTCCTTTATTTGTTGTGTTCAAAAGGAGGATTCATGATTTTATGTGAAAAAATTTATGATTTCATGAGAGTGATTTTTACAAATACATGGTCAAACAATATTACACACAGTCTTTTGTATGAATTGTTTTGAATAGTTTTACAGTCATCAAGGTAGAACCATTAATGAATTTGTATTAAAGGTAGAACCTCGACACCTAAATGAGTTTTGTTTTTGGGACTTGTAGAGTACATAGGCAATTATAGAAATATGTAAATTTAATCAATAATTTAACATGACAAAAAAAAAAATTTTGGACATGAATTCTCTGTGTGGCAATAAAATTAATAGTGTATGCTGCCAGGCTACGAGGACATGTTTGTAACTTGGAATGGAGGATATGTTTGAAGTTGTAGGGGGCTATATTTTCCATGCTTAGATGCGTGGGGAACAAAAGGCAACGTTTAGGCAAAAACCGACATTTTTTTGTACTATTGTCGGCGTTTTCTATTGATGCCAGTTAAAATGACGTTTTGTATACTGGTGGCATTATTAGCAGTTTCATCAAATTTTATTCACTAAAATTGTTAGTTTTTAGGTTGACTAATTCGGTGTCCAAAAGTGTAATTGCTTCTCGGTTGAAGCTTCGATTGCAAGATAGGCGTTCGAATGGCTGCATGACATAGTGAAACCCAAGAGCTCCATTCGCTGGGTTGCCCGAACGTGATTAGTTACCCGAGAGCTTCATTGGCTTCACGTTTGCAAGTTCATCCGAATTGGTGAAGGGACGTCCAAATGAAAGTATGTTATTGCCGCTTCCAAGTTCAGCTTGAATTTCTATAAAACCCTAGTTCCATTTGAATGAGACAGTCAGCCGTCCCAACGCGACTATAGATTTTCCACAATAAGGTTTTCTACTTTAGTAAGGAATCCTAATTCTTAGTTACCTATATATAAGACTCTATAGAGCACGATTTTTTTAAGCAACTAAGATGACAAATTTTATATTGTGCTAAGAGATGATTATTAGTATTCAGAGGTTCAAAGCTATTTGGGGCAATTACTTTTTTCCCTATCAACTACAACGCATTATTAATTTCCCCAATGAATTGCCAATCTTATTGACTGACCCTATCAGACTACAATTTTCTTCCTAAAACCCCCCCTTCTGTTAGGCAAACTTGTTAAATTGGATGGAATATTCTCTTTTAGACGTTAAATCTCATTAAAAGATAGAAATGCCCCCAAATAAAAATTCAAAAAAAAAAATATAAATATATAAAATTTATAATTTTTTTTTTTTTTAAAATAACTTTATACCCTAAAATTTTTAAAAATTTCAAATTTACTCTTATTTACAGATAACAAATTATTATTATAATGATTATATTAATTAAAACAAAAAAACAAAAAAAAAAAAGTGACCCACGGCGGGTCACCTTGGTGACCCCTGGCGAGTCACAACCGTGGGTCTTTGTGACCCAAGGGAGGGTTTGTGACCACGATGGGTCACAAGTGACCCTCCGATGGGTCATTTGTGACCCAAATGACCCACTTGGGGTCAGAAAGTGACCCTCCGAAGGGTCACAAGGTGACCCTCAAAGTGGGTCACAGACCCTCAGTTGGGTCACAAAGACCTACTGTGAGTCACCAAGGGGACCCGCCGGTGGGTCACAAAGTGACCCACGATGGGTCTTGTTTTTTTTAAATAATAAAAATTTGTTTTTAATAAAAAATTAGGGTATTTGAGGAATTTCACACCTCTTAGTTGGGATTTCATAGAAAATCCTAACGGAATGGGTATTTGGAACGAAATGAAAGTTCGATACATCAAAGTGAGAGATTTTAAACTTTGAGGGGTGTTTGCAAAAGGAGCGTGAGTTCAAGGGTAAGTGAAATTTCTCTCTTTTTTTTTTTTTTTTTTTTTTAGTTTAAGTCTTTTTTAACTGTTTTTTAGTATTTTTAATTGACTTTTTATTTTTATAAATTAATTTATAAGTGTTTTTTAATTTTAATATATTAATATTTTTTGTTTTAATTTTTATTTAGTTTTTTAATTTTGATTTTTGATTTGTTTAATTTTAAGGGTATTATATGTAACTTTTGTTTATATAGTTAGGGTATTTAGGTCATTTCAAAGTTTTTAACGAGCTTGATTGACGGAAGGGGATTTTGGGAAGAAAATAGTAGTATGATAGGGTCGGGCAGTAAGGTTGATAGTTTATGGGGGAAAATTGACAATGCGTTATAATTAATGGTGGGAAAAATGTAATTACCCCAATCTATTTTCTCTTAGAGTGTTGTATTTGAGAAGCTGTTTTATTCATCAACGATAAGAAGTTTATCGGACGATCCGATAAAAGCGAATCACTGCAAGACCACCCCTAGACCGGCCTTGGGGGTTGTCAACCACCCCATTAAATTTTCTCTTTTTTTATTTATTTTTTTTAGGTTTATTTTTTTTTTTTAATTATTATTATTTTTAATTTTTAGGACATGTGGCGTATTATGGGAGTGACACGTGGAAACTCCGTTAATTGGGACTGATGGAAACTAACGGAGGTATTGATTTTGTCTTTTCCCATAGGTGAGGTACCAGATTTGTCTAGTTTTAAAATCTTAGAAGAAAAATAAAAACTTTAAAACCAAGGTACCAAAAATGTTATTAACTCTATTTTTAATTCAACATTTATTTTTCTTAAACACCTATTCATCCCCCCTCTAGGTATATTTTGGAGTCCAGTTTATATTTTCAAAAAATAGCTAAAAATCACATTTTTTATTTTAACTACTAACTTTTTTAAAGCACTCCCAGAAGCTAGAACTTTTGTTCATAGGGGGCAAAATATAATTAAAAAAAAAAAATTATCAATTTTAATTATATATTTCAATAGGAAGTGATTGAGTTCAATCTAATTGGGTGGTAGTATGAGAAATTTCAAAATTTATTTACGGGATGGGATGTCTTGTAGTTAGAACTCATTGTACATTAATGAATTACCTCTTTTCATTTGAATCAATAAATTAAATCTATTGACGGCTTCAGGACCATCAAAGTATCATCTTATGAGTTAGAGTTTCTAGATGCACAATGATCATCCATTTTTAATGCAATATGCATGCTGAAAGGAATTTTTTTAAAAAAGAATTGTTTCCCGATAACATCTAAAAAATCAATTTTTCTTAATTTACTTTAAAGTTTAAACTGTGTATATCCAACAATTAACTAGGGAGTAACTTTAATTAATTATGATGCCACATTTATCCATCTTTGAAAAGGAAAAAAAAACGCTATGGGTGATTCAATTTAATTATTTTTTTTTAAATGCCAAATTTTGAATTATGATATGTATGGTAGTGTTTTTGTGTAAGTTTTGGCTTGCATTTTTTTTTTTTTTTTTTTGTAAAGTTTGGCCTCCATTTCTAAAATAAAGACTAGCGACAAATAAGTCTCTTGGCTTGTGCATTGTAATTAATTGTGAATATGTGATGTCTTGTGAATTGTGAACAATGTCTCATCACGTAAAAAATATCTTGATGACTTGAAACATCCCAAACACACTCTTCCTTTTTCGTTTTTTTTTTTTTTTTTTTTTTTTGGGCCATTCCTTCTTTCCTTAGCTTGAAGTCGAAGAATGAAGTAAGTTTCTCTTTATTTGTTCTAGATCATCTTTTTTTATTTTTTTATTTTTTCTTCTTTTCTGAGCTTGTTCTTGAAAGACTTAAAGGCTGATCTTCCTTCTTTGTTCAATTGTTCATCTAAGTTTTAATTTACTAAGGGCTCTAAAGAGTGAAGATTGAAACAGTAGCAACAAATTTGCTGGTTTAACGTCAATAGCTACAAGCTGATCCTAGAAGGAGTTCTACTAAGGGTGCCCCCTGAATTAGTGGTTGAGAGTTTTGAGGGTGGGCAAGTTCAGGGCAAACAAAAAAATTTCACCCGTAGAAGAAGTTTTTGGGGGCTGAGGTAGAAGAAGTTTTTTGGGGGGGTGCCCCTCTCGACCGCTCCGCTGGCTCCGCCGCTCTGCTCTACTAGCTTTATTATTTTAACTATTCACTCTAATTATTTCATTTAAATATTTTTCTACAAAGATTTGTTTATTATTTCTTCAATATTTATATTTTAGAATTTTTGTATTTTTTTAGTGGTCATATTTTTTTAATTTGTCTTTTTCTAATGTCCATATTTTAAAATTTTGCTTTTGACGAGCATATTTTTTTTAAAATGAATCATGCTTTCATTGCAAATATGAATATTTTGAATAATGTTATAAGTCTTTTTAAAGTTTTTTTAGAGTCATTTCAAATGTGATGTAGTTTTTAAAATTATTAATATATCAAAAGTCAATAAATCATATCTTAAATTTAACAGTAATTTTAAAAACTATATCACATTTGAGAAGATTCTAAAAAAAACTTATACATTGCCCAAACATTTCCTTTCCAATTATCACTCACCTCAACCAAGGTTCATTTTCCATTCAAGGCAATTTTTTTCTTTTTTTTTGGTCTTGGTGAGAGAACAAGGATCAGCTTGAGTCGGTTGAAGAGACATTTATTTTATGGGGACAAGGATCAAATATTGATTAAATGTTTTTCAGCCACGTCTCCGTTTGGTTTATTTTCAACTACCACCCGTTTGGTTTGTTGTCAACCACTGCCTGTACGTCGTTTGATTGATCATTACTCACTAGTTAAATGTCTTGCATGCTCTCCCTGAGTCCCTGTCAATTCATGCTGACTTTTCCAATTGATAAGAAATCCATCCCATTGATTTTTATTTATTTATTTATTTTTTTTTTTTTTTTGCCTTTTACAGTTTTTAATTGAAAAGAAATAAAGGGGCTCAAACATTTTCTGAAATCAAGGTTCACGATATTATTACTGAGTTTCATACATTAATTATAGTTGTTCCGGGCATTATATATATATATATATATATATAGTAGTAGTGTCGGTTATTTGTTAGAACATAGAGGATGTGGAAGTTGAAGATAGCCGAAGGAGGACCAGGAACAATTTCATCGGCCGGCAACACTGGGAATTCGACCGTGACGCTGGCACTCCTAAAGAACGTGCTCAAGTTGAGAAGGCCCGCCACGAGTTCAAGAAAAATCGGTTTCGAATGATACAGAGCGCTGATCTTTTGATGAGGATGCAGGTTAATTAATACCTTTGCCCCTATCTCTCTCTCTCTCTCTATATATATATATATTTGACGTCTCTTCTTTCTCATGTATATATATAAAGCATATTAAATATTAATTAAATTAATGATTAAATTTATTACGAATAATAGTTTAATAGTTGAAATTTTGAATAATTAAATATTTTATCGGTTGGGTCTCACTTATTTAAAAAGAATTTGAGATCATACATTACATTACAATAACAAAAAAATGTTAGAATATTAATTAAATAATTATATTTATTATTATTTATTGTTAACTTAAGTTTTTGCAATGAATAATGGTTTAACATGATATTAGCTAAAGAAGAAATTTTGAATAATTAATTGTTGGGGAAACTTCACAAACGACCCTTAAATTACCAAACGATTTGAAAAGATCTTCCAAATTTTAAAAACTCTCAATTTTACCTCTCGAACTTTTAATTTGATGTAAGATACCCCCTCCTTCAATTTTTGACGTTAATCCCTAACGGAAATAATTAAAAAGACCAAATTATCCTTCAACTTTCGATTTTTTATTTTTTTATTTTTTATAAAGGGTCTTCTAACCCATGGCCATGGGTAAGTAGACCCTAATTGGGTCGCAGCCAGAGCCAGCCGTGGGTCAGGTCATGACCCACACTAGGTCACGGTCGTGATCCCAGAGTGGGTCTGCTTACCCTCGGCGGGTCTCTGGCCGACACCCACCATGATCACCAGTGGCCCACCTGGATCACAGTGTGGGTCTCTTTTTTTTTTTTTTTTTTTTTTATAACTTTAATTTTTTAATATTTAATTTTGAATTTTATAAAAATTTGAGGGGCATAAATGTTATTTTATCACTTTTAATGTCCAAAAACTAATTGGGGGAAATAGATTGCAACAAATTGAAAGTTGGGTAGGAGAAATTGAGAGGTTTATATACTATATTTTTATCATACAACTATTTCACAATGTTGAAGTAGCAGTTCCAACTAACCATTTTTTATTTATTTATTAACAAAGTGTGATCCAATGGTTAATTTGTTGGGACTGTCACATCATCATTATGAGATAAAAATGTAATTTTTACCATATATATATATATATATATATATATATATATATATAAATGGAAATGTTATGTATTACAGCTCCATCCCACTGTGTAATGCCCTGAGAAAAAAATTAATTGATGATTGATTCCCCGACATGTCACCCCATTTCCATTTGGATGAAATCGAAACACACGAAAACATAGTACTCTCATGAGAGAACATACAACAAAAGACTAATTGCCTATTGTACAAGAAGATAGTCAATATTCATAACTTGTTAAAAAAATACCGTAGAGAAACTAAAAGCACCAAGTCATAAACATAGATAATATCTAGAGTTTCGGTTTAAAACTGAACATCAAGTCAAAAGCAAAATATTACAAACCAAATCTAATAGTCATAAGGGAATCGATAGACAAAGATAACGATTATCCAAAACGAAAGAAATCCTCAATATCAAATAGTACATATAATGAAATCTCAAGGATATACAACCCAACTACGTACTACCATCCTCCATCATAGCTACCAACTATGATTCGGACTCGAAGATCATCCAAGGACATCCTCATGCTTGGTCGTCCAAGTACGACCCTCAAAAGTACAACTAGCTACAACACATTGGAAAGATACAAGTGTACTTCTACGACGTATTGGGTATAATATACAAGAATAACGAGTTATCATATGGTAAACTCAGTTGTTTAGAAAAAAGTTCACAAATCATGGGCAATGATAAAATGAGATTCTTAGTTTAATTATAGAATAACATGATGAAGCAATATAAATATTGTATACAATAATTAAGAGAACCATATCATAGTTCAACTGCATATGGTATATCCAAGCTCTTAACCCCTTCTTAGTAGGGTTAACGTTGTCCCGAGAAACATGTAATACAATACTAGTGCTCCAAATATTGTCATGTATCATCATTATTAGTAGCCCGACCAAATTTAAACCTCGGGTGATCCACACCATTAACGATGTTGTAGTTATGATCCCATCCGTACATGGTGCATCGGTCACCTATAAATCTATTAGATCCAATACCAAACATAAAATAAATCTCTTTGACCATAAGCATAACCCATATAATAGTAAGCAAATGTATGTTATCTCGCATAATACGGTGTATCATGTCATACAATACAATTATTCACATCTTTTATATACATGTATTTACAAAATCCACATATTTCAACCTTTCATTATTCATCAATCATTTCACAAAGTGGATTTCACATACTTCTAAAATATATTTTGTGTGAGTTGTAAATATGCGCGTTTCATACATAAAATAATCGTCTCGTGTAAGAATTCAAATAACAAGTATCTATGTGATCTTTACTCACATTGGTCTTGGTTTTCCACTGAATAATCACTTGGACAGTCTCCAACTTCCAAATCTATGAAATGATTTATTATTAGTCTCCAATCTAGATGGAAATACCCTTAAATCAAAACTATGGGCAAAATGCTCATTATATTTGATCATCAAACATTCGGTTAACCCTTCAATCATTCAGCCTTGATCGTTTGACATTCGGAATCTAAAAAGGTCCAAGCTTTACCTATTCTAGCATGACCTAAGGCTCTTTTAAGACGCTTAACACAGTTCTAAACCATAATAATACCTCAATGCACAACAAAATACGTCCATAACCATTAAGCGACTAGCCATCATTAATCACATGTTAAAACTTAAAACAACCCTACAATATTCAACCCAAAACCTAGATCTACATGTTAAGGTTGTCTAAGCCACCAAAACAACATTAACAGAAGCTAATCATGCTAATAACAACAAGATAAGGGTACACAAGATTAAGTTGAAGAAGTTAACTCCTTTGAAGAATAAACCACAAGAAAGCTAGCTCCTTCTCACTCTATACCTCTCTCTCTCTCACTCACTCACTCTAGGGCTCTCTTAGCTCAAAAGGGTGAAAATAGGGCTTAAGGGATGGAAGGTCCTATTTAGAGCCTACCATGTGTGTCCAAAGAGATGAGGTGTCTTAAAATAAATTCCAGACATGTATTGAACGTTCGGAATCGAACGTCCTACGTTCAGAAACCAACTTCGATCGTTGGAGATTCAATTCGAGCATTCGCCATCAAGCGTTCAAGATCCAATGCGAATGTTTGTCATTAAGCATTTGATATCCAATTCGAATGTTTGAGAAACATAAGAAACTCTTAAAAGTTGAAAAACTCTACCTCTCAGTACTTGGAATTAATCTCAACATTGACTTAATCAATAGTTTAAGAGGGGAGACATTGATAATGTGATGATAGTTTTAGGGAGTATGTATAATTTAAATAAATTCAAGTCCCATTTTCGTTTTCATCACAGAGGCCCTGATCAATTGTTTGGACCCATGAGAATTAGGCCCAAATTTTAGGCCGAGTGAAATATCTCTCTAATTTGTTGTTATGTTTTTCAGGAAAACGCTTAGGGTACTATAGGTTTTACTATACTCATTTACAAACTAACATGACAATTCACATGATATTTATCATGTACGCCACCATATAACTAAATTAACAAGTCAAATTTTAAAGGTAAATAAATTTATTGTTTAATGGCTAACATAATAAATGTAAGGGATTTGTAGAAAAATGTAGTACCCTTGGCAACACTCATGTTTTTATGTAGACATTTAAATCTTTACCACAATATCAGTATTAGAATAATTTTAGTACCAGGCTAAGGTCAGACCGTGTTATAACCAACAAAATGCTTCAATATTATGATCATATGGTTGTGATTTGTGTTAGAATCTAGAAAATTTTAATTGTGAGGACTTTTGACTTATTTTTCATTTCTACATTTCTCTGTTTGATATGGAAAACTCACAGCTTAGGAAGGAGAACCCATGTCCACCAATTCCAGCGCCAGTGGAAGTGAAAGAAACAGAGATGATAACAGAGGAAGCAGTGATTACTACAATGAGAAGAGCACTGAGCTTTTATTCCTCCATTCAAGCCCATGATGGCCACTGGCCTGCCGAATCTGCTAGCCCCTTGTTTTTCCTGCAACCCTTTGTATGTTTTTTTCTCACCATTCTATATTCAAATATATATACATCTTTATTCTTGTTTCTTAAATCTAACTTAATTCCATATTATTATGATATGCAGGTAATGGCATTATACATCAGTGGAGGTCTCAATGCTATTTTTTCACCAGCACACTAGAAAGAAATTATTCGATACTTGTATAATCATCAGGTTTTATTCTTTATTTTTTTATTTTATTATTATTATTATTATTGTTATTATTATTATTATTTTCTTTTTTGAACATGAGTTTGTCTTTAAAGTCCTAGCTAGAAAACTAAAAAGTTGGCTAATTTTTAAACTTGTGTATTTGTTTGATAGAACGAAGATGGAGGTTGGGGCATACATATAGAGGGCCACAGCACAATGTTTGGGTCAGCTTTAAGCTGCATTGCCTTGAGAATACTTGGAGAGGGACCCGAAGATGGTGAAGATGGGGCAATGGCCAGAGGCCGGAGATGGATCCTTAACCATGGTGGTTTAGTGGCTATTCCTTCATGGGGAAAGTTTTGGGTCACGATATGACCAATTGAAACCATTAAGGAATTGTAGGCCCTACAATTCCTTGATCTCAATCCAAGTATCACAGCTAAAGATAAAAAAATAAAAAATAAAAAAAATCATACCATACATTGTACTTAAATCTTTACAATTCAATCATACTTTCTTATCAACTCTAGATTCATCAATGAACTTGTGATGTAAAGTAGTGAGGTGCAGGAATCTTATTGTTTTATCTGTCGAGTGAAAACTCAAATGTCTCATCTCATGTGAAGGTATTGGGAGTGTATGAGTGGTCAGGCTGCAATCCACTCCCCCCTAGAGTTCTGGCTTCTCCCTAAAATCTTTCCCATGCATCCAGGTTTTTTCCACTCACGTACATCTTTTATACTACTGCTACTACTATTAAAGGTGTGTGTATCAAAGAGTTAGCCTTGGTGCATGTATCTGATATTGATTGTGTTCATTACATGAAATGCAAGCAAAATGTTATGCTATTGTCGCTTGGTTTACATGCCAATGTCTTATTTATATGGGAAGAGGTTTGTTGGTCCAATCACTGGATTGATTCAATCACTAAGACAAGAGTTATATAATGAGCCTTACCATCAAATTAATTGGAATAAAGCCCGGAATACAATTGCCAAGGTTAGTTGAATCTTAATCCTTCTGCATTTCTTTTTGCAATCATAAAGATTCCTGGTGAAGTTAATGTATACATAAAACTCACCCATGTTGCTAATTTAGGAGGATCTTTACTATCCGCATCCCCTCATACAAGATATGCTATGGGGATTTCTTCACCATGTAGTCGAGCTTATCCTGAGCTATTGGCCATTTTCAATGATGAGAGAGAAGGCACTCAAAGCTGCAATTGGTCATGTACATTATGAGGATGAGAACAGCAGATACCTTTGCATTGGAAGCATTGAGAAGGTCAATAACCAGTGTGCAAGTGTTGCATATATATATATATATATATAGTATGCTTGACTGCCTGTTGGGCTGAAGATCCAAATGGGGAGGCATACAAGCTTCATCTAGGCAGGATTCCAGACAACTATTGGGTTGCTATAGATGGCTTAAAAATTCAGGTTCTACATATATGATAGAAAATATCAAATGAAAGAGAGAAGAGAGCAGAAGCAGAGAAAGACATTAATGAATGTAGTAATAAATGATGCATGGTTCATCTGATGCAGAGTTTCGGGTGTCAGATGTGGGATGCGGGTTTTGCTATTCAAGCAATTTTCTCTTGTATTCTAAAAGAAGAGTATTGGCCAACCCTTCGTAAAGCACATGAATTTGTAAAGGCTTCACAGGTCATAACTATATGATATACTCCTTACATTGTTTTTGCAAAGATACAGCTTTAACATAATCATGTTATTTTCTAGGTTCTGGAAAACCCTTCTGGGGACTTCAAAGCTATGTATCACCACACAAGCAAAGGAGCGTGGACATTTTCCATGCAGGACCATGGCTGGCAAGTCTCTGACTGCACTGCTGAAGGGCTAAAGGTAATCCCTCAACTCTATCAAAATAATTTACCAAAAATTTGTTTCAAAGCAGAATCTGACATTTGGCAAAGCCTTCTCTTTTGCAGGTTGCAATCTTGTTCTCACAGATGTCTCCGAACCTTGTTGGGGAGAAAATGGAGACAGCGGTTTTATGATGCTGTGAATGCCATTCTTTCTCTACAAGTAAGAATTCAACCTTTCAAATTCTATTTTTGACCCAGTTAGAAATTAAGGATACATAAAATGTTGTTTGGTTTCACTTCTGAAACTTCATTATGATTAAGCTTTCCCAAATGCTTCACATCACATGAATAATTGAAATTCTTTCAATTGCCACTACAGAGTAGCAATGGTGGCTTCCCAGCATGGGAACCTCAAAGAGCATATGCTTGGTTGGAGGTAACTTCTCAAATTTTGACAATTAAAAATCGTCTTCTTTTATATACCCTGCACTAGTTAACATAATTTTTTGTACCTAATTTCTCAGAAGTTCAACCCCGCAGAGTTCTTTGAAGATACCCTTACTGAGAGGGAGTAAGAAATCTTCAGCACAACAACATATATATACAAAGGTATTGCTCATATTTGCTTCCTAGCTAACAACAAGGCTGTGTCATGTACCTTATAGGTACATAGAGTGCACTTCATCTGCAGTTCAAGGTTTGGCACTCTTCAGGAAGTTCTATCCTAGGCACAGGAAGACAAAGATAGACAACAGCATTTATATGGGAATTCAATACATTGAAGATGTTCAAGAACCTGATGGGTCATGGTAACGTGTTTTTCTTTTATGTCTGTTGATGTTTTTAAATCGTACGGAGACAAAGTTCGAACTCAGAATCTTTGCTCTGATACCATGTTTTTATAGGTATTGTCATTGGAGGATTTGCTACACCTATGGTACATGGTTTGCTGTTGGGGCACTGGCAGCCTGTGGAAGAAACTACAAAAATTGTCCTGCATTGCGCAAAGCTTGTGAATTTTTGCTATCAAAGCAGCTATCTAATGGTGGATGGGGAGAAAGTTACCTATCAAGCCAAGGTATATATGCAACAGTTTCTGTAACACCCCACCTCAATAATACACAATATTGTCTATTTTTTGCTCCCCCAAACCAGACTTCTCAAGAAGTCACCCATCCTGGTACTACTCTTGCAGAAGTACACTTAACTACGGGGTATACATATAAGCACATCTCCATCTCCATACCTAGGCGATGTGGAGCGCCACAATCACCCCCTCTTAGAACTCAGCTTCTCCGCAGGCGACTCTCATGGGATTAGCCCATTATTGGTGTTCATCCCAGCAAGTGCCTACTAGCGACCTTTATGGGCTTGTGCCTGCTTCTCCCATCTCAGGGGGCAATGGCTTTGATTCCACTTGTAATAACCTAGAAAAAAGCACTAGCTACATATGTGCTATCACCCCAAAATGACTAGTCAATTTGAAACTTTTCTAAAATTTATTATAAAGCTCAGTTTCACCTACTAACTAGGCAATGTGGGACTTAGCACTCATGACTATCTTTATAAACCTCCCACCCTATGTGGGTTTTTTCTCATCTTCCCAATATGGGATCAGGGTGTTACAGTTTCTTTCAATTTGAACGTGGATAAAGATTTCTAGCAATTTGTTTTTGGTGAACTTTTTAAGGGTTCTCTCACATTTGTTATCTAAATTGCTAACAATCCAAACTGCAAAATTGCTAGAATCTCAAAGTTTGTTTCTTTGTGAAAAAGGTGTGGACGAATATAGAAGGCAATCGTGCAAATTTGGTCCAAACCGCGTGGGCCTTGTTGTCTCTCATTAATGCTGGGTAGGCCGGTGCATCATTTTCTCTTCAAATATTTAACCATTTGCTCTACATTATAACATAGCATTGCTGCATAAAAAGACCAAAGAATGTAATGTGTTATGGAAAGACGAAATATGAAAAGAAAAATTAAGATTTACACAAATGAAGTCAAGAAAATCTAAAGCTTAAGTATTCAATTGTGTCAAATTTTTGGGATTACAAACATATATACCCATAATATGCTGATTTTGAATGTTTTTACAACTTTAGGCCGAGATAGACCCAACACCAATTCATCGTGGAGTAAGAGAATTGATCAATTCACAAATGGAAGATGGTGACTTCTCTCAACAGGTAATTCATGTTTATTTAGATAAATTGACAAAGTTTTCCTTTAGTCCTATCAATTAAATCGACGTATGTTTTTAAAGCATGTGATTCTCATATGCTTTAAGAACAGATGTAGTAATGTTATTCTTCACATCTACTTCACACCAACTTACATGACATATTTTAAGTAGTTTTCATTTTCTCTAAATGGCTGACATAGTAAGCAGCTTAAAATACGTAACATCGGGTAGTATGAAATGAGCGTGATAAATAGGTGTGAAGATAAAAAATTCTTCCAATCCAATTTGAATGAAAACTTTATCCATTTAAGTGTCTTTGAGTTGGTCTTTTTTGTTTCTTTCCTTTTTCCTTTTTATTTTTATCAAAATAAATTTTTATTGTTATTGGCAACAGGAAATCACTGGAGTATTTATGAGGAATTGTACACTAAACTACTCATCATATAGAAACATTTTCCTGGTATGGGCTCTTGGAGAATATTGGAGGCGAGTTCTGTTTGCATGATAACCTGAATGCGTAAGCAAATGATTGCATATTGAACTTCAGGAGCCCAATTTAGCTTGAAAGAGAATGGTTATATTCCACTACATATACAACTTTCATGCAAAGTAACAAATGTCGAGAATACTTAATTACCAAATAAATGCAAAAAATTCTCTACTACTTGAAAGATGTAAATTATGTCATAATTAGTTTGATGTGAGACAAACTACAACTCAATCATGTAATGCAATTAATATAATATATGTGGGTGTTAAATGTGTAATATCATGTAATATAAACATTATTAGAGTCGATATTTGAATTTATGCAAGTAAGTGGTGATTTAACATGATAATTTATGTGTTGTCTTTTTAGATAATTGGTGATTTGAGACTTTTAATAATTTAAAAGAAAAAGTACACATACTTCCTTCAAATTGCTACCCTATTGTTTATGTGTTTAATGGTTGTTTGTGCTTGGTTAGTTGGGTTGTTTCGTATGGGTGTACAAGCGGGGTAGTTATTAACTGCTAATAACCGCCTACATGCAACCTCTAACCGGATAACCACATAAGCCAATTTCGATTACCGGTTATAGGCATTTAGAAATCCAATTGTTTGTTGTTTCTACCACTGCGTGTTGGGATTTTGTTGGGTAAACAGTTACAACCCTTGTTGTTGTACCGAGATTTTCATATGTTCCTTTATTTGTTGTGTTCAAAAGGAGGATTCACGATTTTATGTGAAAAAAATTTATGATTTCATGAGATTGATTTTTACAAATTCATGCTCAAACAATATTACACAGTCTTTTGTATGAATTGTATTGAATAGTTTTACGGTCATCAAGGTAGAACCTTTAATGAATTTGTATTAAAGGTAGAACCTCGACGCGCAAATGAGTTTTGTTTTTGGGACTCGTAGAGTCTATAGGCAATGTCCAACACGTGAAATATTTAATTTAAATAAGAGTAAATTGACGGAGTTAAGTTCGAACTCAGAACTTCTAACTGTGATACCATATTAAACCATTATTTATACCAGAAACTTAAAATTATAAAAATATGTAAATTTAATCATCTCCCCCTCGATCGAGGTGTATTTTGGAGTCCGGTTTATATTTTCAAAAATAGTTAAAAATCACATTTTTTATTTTAACTACTAACTTTTTTAAAGCACTCTGAGCAACCTCACCATTTTAACTATTCACTTTTATTATTCTATTTAAATATTATTTTACAAAGATTTGTTTATTGTTTCTCCCACATTTATATTTTAGAATGTTTGTATTTTTCTAATGGTCATATTTTTTGAATTTTTGTCTTTTCCTAATGTCCATATTTTAAAAATTTGTTTTTAACGATCATATTTTTTCAAAAAATGAAACATGCTTTTACTGCAAATATCAACAGTTCCTCTCCAATTATGACTCGCCTCAACCAAGGTTCATTTTCCATTCAATACAATTTTTTTTTTGGTGAGAAAACACGGATCAGTTTGAGTCGGTTGAAGAGACATTTATTTTATGGGGACAAGGATCAAATATTGATTAAATGTTTTTCAGCCACGTCTCGGTTTGGTTTATTTTCAACTACTACCCGTTTGGTTTATTGTCAACCGCTGCCAGCACGTTTGATTGATCAATGATCATTACTCACTAGTTAAATGTCTTGCATGCTCTCCCTGAGTCCCTGTCAATTCATGCTGACTTTTCTAATTGATAAGAAATCCATCCCATTGATTTTTTTTATTTTTTATTTTTAGAGTTTTTAGTTGAAAAGAAATAATTAAAGAGAGCTAAAACATTTTCTGAAATCAAGGTTCACCATATTATTACTCTCATCCAAAGGAAAAATTAAAAATGAATTTGGTGTTTGGGCTATGAAACCAAATTTTTCTGGCCCTCCATGCAAATGAGTTTCATACATTAATTATAGTTGTTCTTGGCATTATATATATATATTTATGGGTCATTTGTGACCCACTTGGGGTCAGAAAGTGACCTTCCGGAGGGTCACTAGCTTGTGACCCATTGTGGGTCACAGACCCTGGGTCACAAAGACCTAGGGTGAGTCACCAAGGTGACTCGCCGGTGGGTCACAAAGTGACCCACGATGGGTCTTGTTCAACAACGATAAGAAGTTCATCGAACGATCCGATAAAAGTGAATCACTTCTAGACCACCCCCAGACCGGCCTTGGGGGTGGCCGACCACCCTATAAAATTTTCACTTGTAATTTTTATTTTTTTTTTATTTTTATGACACATGACGTATTATAGGAATGACACATAGAAATTCCGTTAATTGGGACTAACAAAAACTAACAGAAATATTGATTTTGTCTTTTCCCAAAGGTGAGGTACGAGATTTGTCTGATTTTAAAACCTAGAGAGAAAAATAAAAATGTTAAAACCGAGGTACCAAAAAAGTTATTAACCCTATTTTTAATTCAACATTTATTTTTGTTAAACACCTATTCATCTTCCCCCCCCCCCCCCCCCCGGTGTATTTTGGAGTCTGGTTTATATTTTAAAAAATAGTTAAAAATTGCATTTTTTATTTTAACTACTAACCTTTTTAAAGCACTCTTAGCAGCCTCACCATTTTAACTATTCACTTTTATTATTCTATTTAAATATTTTTTTACAAAGATTTGTTTATTATTTCTCCAACATTTATATTTTAGAATGTTTGTATTTTTCTAATGGTCATATTTTTTGAATTTTTGTCTTTTCCTAATGTCCATATTTTAAAATTTTGTTTTTAACGATCATATTTTTTCAAAAAATGAAACATGCTTTCACTGCAAATATCAACAGTTCCTCTCCAATTATGACTCGCCTCAACCAAGGTTCATTTTCCATTCAATACAAATTTTTTTTTTTTTTTTTTTTTTTTTTTTTTTTTTGTGGTGAGAAAACAAGGATCAGCTTGAGTCGGTTGAAGACATTTATTTTATGGAGACAAGGATCAAATATTGATTAAACGTTTTTCAGCCACGTCTCGGTTTGGTTTATTTTCAACTACTACCCGTTTGGTTTATTTTCAACTACTACCCGTTTGGTTTATTGTCAACCGCTGCCAGCACGTTTGATTGATCATTACTCACTAGTTAAATGTCTTGCATGCTCGATCTCCCTGAGTCCCTGTCAATTCATGCTGACTTTTCCAATTGATAAGAAATCCATCCCATTGATTTTTTTTTTTTTTTTTTTTTTTTTTTTTTTTTTAGAGTTTTTAGTTGAAAAGAAATAATTAAAGAGGGCTCAAACATTTTCTGAAATCAAGGTTCACCATATTATTACTCTCATCCAAAGGTAAAATTAAAAATGAATTTGGTGTTTGGGTTATGAAACCAATTTTTTCTGGCCCTCCATGCAAATGAGTTTCATACATTAATTATAGTTGTTCTTGGCATTATATATATATATATATATATATATATATATATATATATATATATTCCTTGTTCTATTGGTTTCTATTTGTTGTTTATCCAATTTTTTCTATTATGTTTGTATTTCTGTTTTAGTCCTTTTATTTCCCTGTACATTTTTATTTCCTGTTTTTGCTTGTGATAAGGCTATTTTTCCTCTTGATCTACATGCGTGATGCCCTCTGGGTTATTTGCTATGGTCCAGACCTTCGGGTTGTGGATGTGAACGCTATCCTGGCTTTCGGGTCGAGGAGGAAGAGTTTCGGTTGGGGGTTTGTCTACCCTCAGTTCCGAGGAATAAGCACTATCGATGCATTAGTTTGAATATGTTTGGCACATATCTGTTTTTTTTATATGTAGATTAGTCATGGGTTAGTGGATTGGTTTTGGGTCTGAAATGTAATAGGTCATCTGTGACGCTTGTAACCTCATAACTTTGACTATGGTTGCTTATAAGAGCTTTATACTCATGATAATTTTTATGAATGAGACTGATATGGATTCTCTTTAATATATATATATATATATCTTGTCTGAGTAGACGTAGTAGTATTGGTTAATATTTGTTACAATAATATAGAGGATGTGGAAGTTGAAGATAGCCGAAGGAGGGCTAGGGCCGGTCACCGGAAACAATTTCATCGGCAGGCAACACTGGGAATTCGACCCTGACGCCGGCACTCCCGAAGAACGTGCTCAAGTTGAGAAGGCCCGCCACGAGTTCAAGAAAAATCAGTTTCGGATGAAACAAATCTAGCGCTGATCTTTTGATGAGGATGCAGCTTAATACCTTCTTTCTCATGTATATATATAAAGCATATTAAATATTAATTGAATGCTTAAATTTATTATTATTTATTGTGAATAATGGTTTAATAGAATAAATTTTGAATAATTAAATATTTTACGAGTTGAATCTCACTTATTTAAAAAGAATTTGCGATTATTAGATAACTCAGTTGAGAGTTATCTATATATGCATGTGCGTGTACAAAACGTTCAACTTAACGTTTACAAAGAATATGAAGTACTATTTATACACTTGATCATAAACTTAACAAGCTTCTAACAACTAACTGTAGCTAACAACTAACTCCAACTGACTGTAACTAACCGCAACTATATTAACAAACTTACAAAACTGAAAGTTTACATTTTGTACACGTGCATATATATATATATATATATATATATATATATATATATACATAACTCTCAACTAGTTATCTAATAGAGATCATACATGAGAAGAAAAAAATGTTAGAAAATTAATTACATAATTAAATTTATTATTATTGATTGTTAATTTAAGTTTTTGCCATGAATAATTGTATAACATGATATTAACTAAAGCAGAAATTTTGAATAATTAAATATTTGGAAAACTTCAGAAAGGACCCCTGAATTACAACGGCATTTGAAAAGACCTCCAAATTTAAAGAACTTTTAATTCAACCATTCGAACTTTCAATTTAATGCAATATACTTCATCCGTCAATTTTTGGCGTTAACTCCAAACGAAAACGATTAGAAAGACCAAATTGTCCTTCAATTTTTGAACTCCTACTAGTGCAAGCTAGTCGCCGAGCGTGGATGCGTGTGTGAGAGAGAGAAAGAGGACACCAAAAACATATTAATGTGTAGCTTAATTAACACTGTTATTGATGCCATCACATACATACTCCTAACCAACAAAATGATCAATATTCCTTCCACTTCTTGTGCTCTCTCCCCTGGCTGGAAACAGCAGTGATCTGCACAAAGGGCAGGTCACCCGGCCCTCATCCACCCATCTATCCAGGCACTCCCTGTGGAACACATGACAACAGTTAGGCTGCTCCCTGACTTCATGGATTCTGTCCACGCAATTCAAGCAGACAGAACATAACCTATCCACATGATCTTCATCATCATGCGCCCCGTATCTTTCAAGAAGATTGCTGTATTCCATCACAGAAAGAGTCTTCTTGATCAAGCCCATTAGACTCTGGAGTGGGATTAGCGATGGAGATAATCCATCCATCACAAGAACATAACTTGTGGAATCAGTGGAATGGTCTTCTTCAGTATCAGCTACTTGTTCTGGCGAATTGTGGAATCAGTGGAATGGTCTTCTTCAGCATCAGCTACTTGTTCTGGCGAATTGAGAAGACCCAGACGAGCAAGTGCCACCATGACCACGAACTTCAAAGAGTCCAGCAGACCTAGTAGAAATCCAATGTTTATGCCTTTTGGGATCTTAAGCGCAATACAGATTAACCCCATGAGTATGAGAGAGGGGAAGACATATATATTGAAGGTTTTGAAGAAAATGGTTGGTAATTGTTATCTGGGGGGTGTCTTAGACTCTTTAAGTGGTGTGGAAAATTATAAACCATAGCCGTACGTTTTCACTACCTTCCTATAAATTATTAGAAGCTTAATTTTTCAATTGGGCCAATTGGGATGCTGATGTCACCTCTGTCTCCCGGAACTCGGTGGTTTGGCGGTAATTATTGTTGAGGTGGTGAATTTGCCTCTACTGGCCTTGTGGCAAGATAAGATGATTGCGAAGTCATGAATTTTTGCGCACAACTCCTTCATAACTGAATTAATGGCTTGTCGTATAGGACTACGACCAACAACCAGATGGTCAGGAGCCATCTTGTCAACTCAATTCCGATTATGATAGTGATGCCTTTTTGATGTTGAACCCAAGCCCAGCAATGGTGTGGCGTATCTCCCGCAACGAGCATTCAATACGATCGAACAGCTGATCATGATTGAAAGATAATAGAAACCAATAATATTATTGATCTTCAAAAGTTATTTATTCTATTACAAATGGTACTAATTTATAATGAAACCCTAAAGCTACTAAAGGATAAAATCTCTCAACAAAGGAAATAAAATAAAGAAGCCAGATATAATAATTATGGGATTACTTGATCATAATGAAATATTTGATGCCAAAGAAAGACTAATAATGAAAATCTTCTAGATGGAAAATCAGAAGAATTAAATAAATAAAGATATTATGCTGAATATCTTCTAAAACAAAATCTGTCAATTAATTGTGTCAAATTCAAATTGCTGATTCTGAATTTTTTTACAACTTTAGGGAGAGATAGACCCAACAACAATTCATCGTGGAGCAAGAGTATTAATCAATTCACAGATGAAAGATGGTGACTTCCCTCAACAAGTACTTAATGTCTATTTAGAATCCAATAAGTTCACAAAGTTTTCATCCAGTTCAATCTATTAAATTGACATATATTTTTAAAACATATATTTCTTTAAAGACATAAGTCAATTTAATGAGTAATAATATATTTTTCACACCCATTTTACATGACGTATTTTTCACACCCATTTTCAAGCATGGTATTAGCATATAATCGATGGTTATTGGCAACAGGAAATAATTGGAGTATTTATGAGAAACTGCACACTAAACTATTCATCATATAGAAACATTTTCCCGATATGGGCTCTTGGAGAATATCAGAAGCAAGTTCTATTTGCATGATAACCTGATCAATGCGTAAGCAAATGATTGCATATTGAACTTTAGGAGCCCAAGTTGGCTTGAAAGAGAATGGTCTCTCCAATAATACATATTGTTAGAATATATGAAAAATATATTATATTTTTCGTATATTTTATAATTAGGTTGATATTATGGTTAGTACATGGTATCAAAGCTATTTCAATATGGTATTAGAGTCACTTTCTTGTGACATTCAAAAAACGTCATTGACGTTTCTAGGTGTTCTCTCTAACAATCTCATTGTTCCGCTACACCCAACTGTCAGACTACTCCATACGCCGCCCATTGGAAACCATGCGCCACGCGCCAATCAGGTTCGGTGCGCCGATTTGATAACCGCCTAAGTGGGCTCATTTTTCTTTTTAATTCTGGCCCATAGTCGACCCTTTCTTATTTTTGGCCCTAGTTGGCCCTGTCCCATTGTTGGCCCTTTTGAAGTTTGGCTCATTGTCAGCCTTGGCTTATTGTCGGCTCCTTTTTAGATTTTAGCCTGTCTTCAGCCCTTTTGATGTTGCTCATTGTCAGCCCTGGCTCGTTGTCGGCCCCTTTTGGAGTTTTGTCCATTGTCGGCCATTTTAAATCTGCATTCACCAGCCACCTGCTGCCATCACTGGCCGCCCGCTAGCCTCTATCTCCTCCAGCAACCTCCATCTACGGCTCGTTCCCAACCTCCGCCACCACCATCATCATTGTTTCGGATTTCAAACTCAATGTTTTAGAATATTCCACCTTGAGTTTGAGGGGGAATGTTAGAATATATGAAAAATATATAATATTTTCCGTATATTCCATAATTATGTTGATATCAAATATTCTTTATTTATGGGTTGATTGTAATCAAATAAAGAGGATTTGAATGCTATACTTGTATTTAGACACTACTCTATAAATATGGACCTTTGTATTGTAGACAAATAAAGTTAATGAGCACAATGTAGCCCTTAGGAGTATTCCGAGTGGTGGACGTAGGTGTCTAATACTAACCACCCATAAAGTTCTTTGTGTTCTTTCTCTCTCTTGCTTCTGCTCATATTTCCACATCTTCATTATTTTAACATGGTATTAAAGCTATTTCAACACATATGTACAACTTTCATGCAAGTTACCAAATAAAAGCAGAAAATTCTCTAGTACTTGAAAGATGTAAACTATGTGATAATTAGTTTGATGTGAGACAAACAGCAACTCAATCATGTAATGCAATATAATATATGTGGGTATTAAATGTGCAATATCATGTAATATATATAGTTTTTCATGTTTTTTGTTTTTTAAAAGGAAAAATATACTTTAGTCCCCAAACTATCACTCCTTTTGTAATTATATATACTTCAAAACTTTAAAAAGTATATCACAAAAAAAAAAAAAAAAAAAAAAAAAAAAAAAGCTTAAAAAGTGATATCGAGACCCACATACTACCATTGCATGTCAAATTAGACACTTTTGTATTTTTTTTTTTTCCCAAAATACCTATGAAGTTATTAATAAATAAAATTAAAAAATATATAAAAATAACTATTTGAAAAAAAAAAGAAAAAAAAAAAAGCAATTAGGAGGCTAATATGAAAAGGGCCACCCCGTTTTGGTGTTTTTTTTTTTTTTTTTTTAAATTTTAAATTTTTTTCAAATGGTTATTTTTTAATAAATTTAAGGGTATCTGGGGGAGGAAAAAGCAAAAGTATCTAATTTGCCACACGGTGGTAGTATGGGAGGTCCTAATGTCAAGTTTTAAAGTTTGGAAGTGTAAGTGAAAAATGGGTAATAGTTATCGGGCTAAGGTTTGAAATATTTTCTTTTATTTCAACCAAAATCATCTTTGCAAAAGAATTTACTCAATTTCGTAGAGAAGAACCATTTCTGTAGTACTAAATAAGAAACCTTTTGGAAAGTAAATTCTTTTTGACTTTCTCGATAACATGCCATATTTTTAATACGTGGCATTTTCTAAGTGTTTCAGTGTAAAGAAACGGCTTAAATTCCATAATTTAAGAATCTACAATTTATTTGAAATCATAAAAAATCCTAATCCCTTTTGAGACTATTTACAAATTGTTTTTACCATATTTAGAACATAAAACAATCTTTTATTGAAAAAACTTCTATTGTATAATTATTGATTAGAGGCTTAAATGACTGCCTAAGTCACCTAAGGTTGAACCGGCCTGTGAATAGGTGCATTTTTATTTTTATTTTTTTAGGTTCTGTGAACAGGTTTTATCAATTCTCACGGTCACGGATAGGCTGAGAAGGACGCCTCATGGACGAGCCTTTCTACGTCTTTATTTTCTTCACACGAGTCTTCTTAGCATATGCAATGAGTGTGACATGGAGTGAAGTAAGTCAAACTGAAATTATGGATTTAACTTATTTGAACGAGTAATGTTATATATCACTCTCATATTTTTCTTATATCTCCTTAAAATTAAAATTAAAATTAGATTTGTGATAAATCACTATTAAATTTTGATCTAATAATAATTTTAAAAGTCATATTAATTTTAAAAAAATACCAAAAAAAAAAAAACATAGGGTAAAATTTAAAATTAATCCGATTAAACCACTGCAATGTGATGACACGTCGTCAGACAACAAGACCTAAGAAGACAATCTTGTTCAAATACCTATTCAAACAAGTAGGTTCTATCAAATCAAGATCTCTCTCATTAAGGGTTGAATACCTACTACGTATTCCTCCCATCAAAACTTTTCTCATGCATTAAAGACAGTGGCGGAGCCAGACAATTTATATTTGGGGTATCGCTAAAAATTTTTTTTTAGCGTACTAAAAATTTTCTCCACCCTAAAAATTTGGTAATTCTCACAATATATGCATCATAAAAAAATATTTATAAAAGCTCATAAATATGTGCTCAAATTGATATATTAGAAATGTAACATGTCGGCAGTACTATATCAAAAAGACAGAAATACCAAAAAAAAAAAAAGTGTTTAAATTAAAACTGCACTTTACCGTCTCATAGAAGTACAAAATTATCAAGTATCGAATCTTTGAGATAGAAAAAACGAAAGAGAGTGAGTCATTGACTTTAGGGCGCTGTGTCTTGGATAGGTAAAAAGAAATATATATATATATATATATATATATATATATATATTTGGGGGTGAAAAAAAAATATTTAAAAATCTCACGGCACCCCCAAAGATGTATGTGGCTCCGCCACTGATTAAAGATTCGAGTTATCCAAATATCTTGTCCAAACAAGTAAGTTCTATCAAGGTCTCTCTCATTACACTAGATTTCATATTTATATGTTGAAAGAAACTTAACCAACTGAATACGTTATTAATACTTGTAAACCCTAAAAAATGTTGGGAAAAGGCGTTTGAAATAGACTTTTATCTCCCTTTTATTCCTCAAAAGTGATGCGATTTTTAAAATTATTATTGGATCATCATTCAGTTTGGAATAGATCAATGTTAAATTTTGATCTAATGGTAATTAATTAAAAAAAAAAAAAAAACACATCATTTTTAAGAGATAATAGGAAAATAAAAGTCCTACGCATAACATTATTGTGACATATATATTAATTTAATCCGAATGCCATAATTGATTATCAACTTAATTAACTCAAGCAAGCTAACGAGCAATGGTTATAAATCTTAAGGGATCGAAAAATGTCTTGTCTGCTTACTTTTCAAGTTGATATTTGTTACTTGTCAGTAACAAATTAATATGACAGGAAAGGAAGATAGAGATTTTTCAAAGCAAACTACAAATATGGCACCTTGTGGTGGATGTTGAACCCTACTGGGGAAAGCTGGATTTGTTGTACGTATTCTTTGAGTCACATGCAAGCTTCATAATTTCTTATTTTGTCAACTTGAAATGATCAGAAATCATTGAATTGGGGCAATGATGCAAGGCTTTCCACATACAAAAGATTGCAATGACAATTCAAGTACCACTTTCACTAATCTAATTGGTGGATTAATTTTTATATGGGCCCTAGATTATTTGTCTCCTTCACACCATTTACAAGCCTTTATGACTTTTTCTAACCTAGCAACTTTAATGTAACCTACTAGCAGAGACCGAATCAGGATTTTTTTTATGAAAGCATAAACAAAAATATATTAAGATTTACATTTAAATTAATATATAAAAAATAAAACTAGTATCCATTCGATGTTAAAAAATATATATAAACAACATAAAACGAATAATATAATTATTTCTTAATGTATTTCAATTTTCACCTTAATTATCTATCAAAATGCAATCTATGATCTTTTTCTTTTGCTTGATAAGTGAAGAAAGGTAACACCTTTTTCCAACTCCTGAACATGTCGAATCGCCTAATAATTGGCTACCAAGTGTACGTGGTAGTATTTGCAAGATAATTTTTAAAAGTTAGTTCTACTCGATATTTGTATTTCTGTAAAGCTCGAAAAAAAGGAGTTAACTATATATATTCAAAACGAATGTTCTCTCGTGCTACTCAATGATCAAGGGGCAGTTACAAGTATGATAACCCTCAATCATTATACTTAAATCGATGAATGCATATATGTATGGCCAACAGAATGCCTGACCAAATTTGATGATCAGATGGGCTAGAGCTGGTTTTTGGACAGACTCTACAATATAAATTACCCAATAAGTCAAAAAAATCATGATCAACTAATTTGGAGTGTTCTTGATATAGCCTTCTCCCTACGAATTAAACAACCATGTTTGTTGTTATATTTGGATTACCCTAAAGTTAAGAATTTGATGAGATTAATGAAGATTAGATTACCCAAAAATTAAAGATTTGATGGCTTGATGTGATTGAATAACCCTAAATTAAGAGATTTGATATTAATTAATCTCATCAAATCCCTAACTTGAGGGTCATTCAAGTAAACTCTCACATTTGTTCCCATGCATGGATCGTGCAAGTAATTTGGGTTGATTTTTTGGGGCCTTCATTAGAATAATTGGAAATTTGAAAGGCTACAAGATTGACCTGGTCTTGTTGTCCACTGTCGAGTGGTATTATTGTTCTGAGAATAAGTTAGAATATTAATTAAAAAATTCATTTATCATTTCTTATAAACTAAGTTTTAAAACTAATTGACATTTTCAATGATTTCGTACAAGTAATCTTGAGTTTGACCTATGCCTCCCTAATTTACTTTCCATCTTTATCAATCTCTGCACGCTTAAACATTTGAAGAACTGGCAATTGAACAAAAGCAATAAATGAATAAATTAAGAAATACAGAAAGATAGTGGGACTTTAAAGATAGAAAGCCAACACGAATTGTAAATTGAGTAAAATTCTTCCCCGAGTAACTATCCCATAATATACTTTGACACTCGCTGGCTGTTTATTAAATGATCCTTCTAGTCTTTGTAGCTTTAATGCTTTTTGATTGTTAGTTCCATGCATCACCACAAAGCTGCTCCAAATTTGGCTTGGTTCCAAGATGTAGAATCTATTTAGCTGAAAAGCACTATACTAAAGGCAGTAGAGAAGAAAGAAAGATAGGGCATTATAGCTTCAACTCAAGAAGTAGCATTCCCATATGTATCCGTTGAAGAACTATATTACAATATTGACGTAGCAATACCAATTAATCAGCTACGTAGACAGCAAATCGCAATAAAATATCTTTGAGTAAAATTCATGGTTCTATGACTGCAGGCTTTTTGCGACTTGAATTTCAAATACCCACTTGAAAATGTGCACAATGGGAACAACTAAGTGAGACGAGCACAAAAAATATCCAAACTAGGGGCGAGAGTGTGGCGACCTGTTTATCAAGACTTCAAAGCTAAAACCGATAAATTTTTCTCTAAATTCGATTAAAGGAATTTTTTTCAATTCAATCTATCAAATTGAGATATGTTTAAAATGCATGTGAAAATCAAATATATTTTTAACATGTCAGTTTAATATACTGAATAGGAGATATGTGGTGATCTCCAAATTAACTCCAATTCTTTTGTGACTTCTTATGCCAATAAAATGCATGTGCAATAAGACTCTTAACCACACTTATCTCATAAACAGGTAATTGAGTCATATGCCCGGCAGAATTAGGAATTAGGATTGTTCTGTTAGAGTATGATTGCAGGAAAACTTAAGATCGAATTGAAAATTGAAAAGAGAACTCATATGGAAAAATGATACGCTAATTATACCATGGGGTATAGGATGATGGGTAAGGAAGCTGAGAAATTTTAAGTTTTCTCACTTATGAGAACTCTCTCCTTTATTTAGTGAAGTCAAAACATCTTCTAAAATTAATCTATTTATCCAATGTTTGCGCCGTAATTACTCTAAGGGCATGACATTGATGAGATAAATGTAAGATGGTTAAAATTAATTTTCTCACAAATTCTAAATATTTTGTATGGACATTTGTTGGAGGAAATTAGTAGAAAATATATATATATATATATATATATATATATATATATATATAGTCGCATCAGTGAAAAGTATAAGGTTTTGAAAACTTTGCTAAAAACGTATATGATGAGAACAATTAACACGTAATATTGTGACTACCTTGCTGAGAACGTACGGTATGCATGTTAGGTTGATAATGGTGCAAAATATTAGCCTCACGACGGTATATTTTATGTATATTTCTAACCCTGGCCTAAACCACTCAAAAAATCAAAGTAAGAATTTTTTGTATAAAAAAATAAATAAATAAATTATTTTGTAGTATTTTTTTATTTGAATAATAGTAAAATGTGATTGATATAATGTAAAAAGTAAAAATATTGAAAGTAAAAATAGTATAGAGCCATTTTTTGGCCATTGACAAATTTGACAGAAGAATGTCGATCAAACAAGCAAACAGGAGAAGATTAGGTTAGGTGGATTTAAAATAATAGTAATAGAATAATCTATAGAAAAACATATATTAGAAGTTTGATTCCACTCACCAAGCAAACTTCTTTACCTACCACACGATCTCTTCTCCCCTCTCTTTATATATATATAGAGACAGAATCTTCTGGCTTTCATGCATCTCAGTCGAGTGTTCTTTTCTCTAGACGTACGTGCCACTACTGCCACCCTTTTGTTTGCCTCTGGGGAACAAACTCAGAATTTATATTCCTCTTAAAAAACACTTTCAAGGTACCTCTCTTTCTTTGTTATATATGATATCTAAGGCCATTTCAGCTGCAAACACATGGCTAACTTCTTTTACCATGTTTTTGTGTTTGCTGCATAATTTCTTTCCGACACTGCAAATGATCTCTTGTTTCACATATATATATACAATATACTTGAAAATCATGTTGCATGTCTGAGTAGTAGTGTCGGTTAATATTTGTTACATTAATATAGAGGATGTGGAAGTTGAAGATAGCCGAAGGAGGGCCGGGGCTGGTGAGCGTAAACAACTTCGTCGGGCGGCAACACTGGGAATTCGACTCTGACGCCGGCACTCCCGAAGAACGTGATCAAGTTGAAAAGGCCCGCCACGACTTCAAGAATAATCGGTTTCGGATGAAACAGAGCTCTGATCTTTTGATGAGAATGCAAGTAGGTTAAAGTATTTGATTAAATGATTAAATTTACTTTTTATTATGAGTTCAAATCTTTAATTAAATATTCTACGTGGTAGGTGATCTCACTTATTAAAAGGAGAATTTGAGTTCACAAATGAAACGAAATGTTAAGTATTAATTGTACGATTAAATTTATCTCTTTTTACCAACTTCAACTTTTAAAACAAGTGATAATTTAATTAACAATACATAGCTATATATCTCTACATGTATGCCTCTTCATTCTCATATAGTTTCTTTGAGAACCATGATAGGCTGTTAGTCTGTTACGGTTAACGTGCCATAGAAGTTACTACTGTTGGTGGTTACTTTCTATGTGGGTTGTATTTTTGTCAACATTGGTTTGTAGTAGATCGGTGAAAATGTATGAATTTAGTGAACCCACGTGTGTGTGTGTTTTAGAAACTAGTATTCTCAAAATTAGGTTAAAGGTAACTTGTATGAAAGTTGCTGCAGAAGAAAATCAGATAAGAAAGACATGAGAACCAAGTATGTTTACCTCATCGTCCCCTGCTCTTTGTATCAATGATAAGATCATATATATGGTTGTGATTTGTGTTAGGATCTAGAAAATTTTGTGAGGACTTTGACTTATTTTTCACTTGGACATTTCTATGTTTGATATGGAAAACTCACAGCTTAGGAAGGAGAATCCATGTCCACCAATTCCAGCGCCAGTGGAAGTGAAAGAAATGGGGGTGATAATAGAGGAAGCAGTGATTACTACAATGAGAAGAGCATTGAGCTTTTATTCCTCCATTCAAGCCCATGATGGCCACTGGCCTGCTGAATCTGCTGGCCCCTTGTTTTTCCTTCAACCCTTTGTATGTTTTTTTCTCACCATTATATATATATATATATATTCTTTGTTTATTTTTCTTTCACTAAGATATAAGAATACCTATGCCTGCATAAATTGTTTGCTAAATCTAACTTAATTTCATAATATTATGATATGTAGGTAATGGCATTATACATCACTGGAGGTCTCAATGCTATTTTTTCACCAGCACACCAAAAGGAAATTATTCGATACTTGTATAATCATCAAGTTTTATTCTTTTTTCTTTCTTTTTTTTTTTTCTTTTTCTTTTTTTTCTTTTTTGAACATAAGTTTGTGTCTTTGAAGTCCTAGCTAGACAACTAAAAAAATTGGCTAATTTTTAAACTTGTGTATTTGTTGGATAGAACGAAGATGGAGGTTGGGGCTTCCATATAGAGGGTCACAGCACAATGTTTGGGTCAGCTTTGAGCTACATTGCCTTGAGAATACTTGGAGAGGGACCTGAAGATGGTGAAGATGGGGCTATGGCTAGAGGCCGGAAATGGATCCTTGACCATGGTGGTTTAGTGGCTATTCCTTCATGGGGAAAGTTTTGGGTCACGGTATATATGACCAGTTGAAAGTTGAAACCATTACCTTATGTTGGTTTTATCTAGCTGACACCTAAAATTATAGGCACAGATTGAAAATTAAAATCAATATTTCATTTTGTTTGCCAATATTTCTTGATAATATGCATATGCATGAGTCTTATTGTTTTATCTGTCGAGTGAAAACTCAAATGTCTCATCTCATGTGAAGGTACTGGGAGTGTATGAGTGGTCAGGCTGCAATCCACTACCCCCAGAGTTCTGGCTTCTTCCTAAAATCTTCCCCATGCATCCAGGTTTTTTCCACTCACATCTTTTTGTTGGAAAGCACATTTAATAAGATAAAGGTGTGTGTATCAAAGAGTTAGCTTTAGTGCTTTTATCTGATACTCAAGGTGTTCATTAATTACAGGCAAAATGTTATGCTATTGTCGCTTGGTTTACATGCCAATGTCTTATTTATATGGGAAGAGGTTTGTTGGTCCAATCACTGGATTGATTCAATCACTAAGACAAGAGTTATATAATGAGCCTTACCATCAAATTAACTGGAATAAAGCCCGGAATACAATTGCCAAGGTTAGTTGAATCTTAATCCTTCTGTATTTCTTTTTGCAATTATAAAGATTCCTGGTGAAATTACTCACCCATGTTGCTAATTTAGGAGGATCTCTACTATCCGCATCCCCTCGTACAAGATATGCTATGGGGATTTCTTCACCATGTAGTCGAGCCAATCCTGAGCTATTGGCCATTTTCAATGATGAGAGAGAAGGCACTCAAAGCTGCCATTGGTCATGTGCATTATGAGGATGAGAACAGCAGATACCTTTGCATTGGAGGCGTTGAAAAGGTCAATAACTAGTGTGCTAGTGTTGCATATGCAATCAATATATATATATATATATATCAAAGTACTTGATATTTTCATTAATGAACTGAATTGTCAAGGTTATTTTTATTGCAGGTATTATGCTTGATTGCCTGTTGGGCTGAAGATCCAAATGGGGAGGCCTACAGGCTTCATCTAGGCAGGATTCCGGACAACTATTGGGTTGCTGAAGATGGCTTAAAAATTCAGGTTCTATATATATGATCACCCCTCGCCTTTCATCTAGACTAAAGAAGAGAATAAATAAGAAAATAGAATATTCTAACATGGTCTTATGTGGAACAAGAACAAACCAATTAATTATCACATCCAGAAACATGTGTTCATGTTAATGTAGTCACATATATACTTGAAGCATTTGCCCAAAAGTCAAGCCTGCAAAATCTTGGTCCATTTAAAATCAAATATTTTATTTTGAAATGTAGTAATAAATGATGTCTGGTTTATCTGATGTAGAGTTTCGGCTCTCAGATGTGGGATGCCGGTTTTGCTATTCAAGCAATTCTCTCTTGTAAGCTAAACGAAGAGTATTGGCCAACACTTCGTAAAGCACATGAATTTGTAAAGGCTTCACAGGTCAGAAATATATGAGAAATATATGATATACTCCTTACATTGTTTTTCCAAAGATAATGCTTTAACATAATAATCATGTTATTTTCTAGGTTCTAGAAAACCCTTCAGGGGACTTCAAAGCTATGTATCGCCACATAAGCAAAGGAGCATGGACATTTTCCATGCAGGACCATGGCTGGCAAGTCTCTGACTGCACGGCTGAAGGGCTGAAGGTAATCCCTCAACTCTATCAAAATACATTACCAAAACTAAACATTCTCCAGGTTTCTTTCAAAGCATAATCTGACATTCGACAAAACCTTCTCTTTTGCAGGTTGCAATCTTGTTCTCACAAATGCCTCCAGACCTTGTTGGGGAGAAAATGGAGACACAGCGGTTTTATGATGCTGTGAATGTCATTCTTTCTCTACAAGTAACAAGTCAACCTTTCAAATTCTATTTTTGACTCAGAAATTAAGGATACATAAAATGTTGTCTGGTTTCTAGCTAAATTATCCAATTCACTTCTGAAACTTTATTATGATTAAGCTTTCCCAAATGCTTCACATGAATAATTGAAATTTCAATTGCCACTACAGAGTAGCAATGGTGGCTTCCCAGCATGGGAGACTCAAAGAGCATATGCTTGGTTGGAGGTAACTTCTCAAAGCTTGACAATTACAAATCGTCATCTTTTATATACTCTGCACTCGTTAACATAATTTTTTGTATCTATTTTCTCAGAAGTTCAACCCCACAGAGTTCTTTGAAGATACCCTTATTGAGAGAGAGTAGGAAATCTTCAACACAACAACATATCTATACAAAGCTATTGCTCATATTTGCTTCCTAACAACAAGGTTGTGTCATGCACCTTATAGGTACGTAGAGTGCACTTCATCTGCAGTTCAAGCTCTGGCACTCTTTAGGAAGCTCTATCCCAAGCACCGGAGGACAGAGATAGACAGTACCATTTACAGGGGAATTCAATACATTGAAGATGTTCAAGAACCTGATGGATCATGGTAATATGTTTTCTTCACACATTAATTATGCTCTATATTAAATTTGGAGAAAATGTTCCAACTCGATCAAAACATTTTCTTTAATATCAAATTGAATAATCAATCAGTTGTCTCCATACATCTAAGATAATGTGACAGTGAAAAGCAGTCATTGATATATATATATATTTTTATAAGATCTGATCTAAGAACTGATTTTCACTACCACATCATCAAATTTTATGGCAGTTGTATTACATTCTACTAAATAGCATTACTCTATAGGAAATGAATAATTAATATTTTAACCTAATTTAAGCATTATTGAAGGAGAAAATATCATTTTTACAGGTATGGCTATTGGGGTATTTGCTACACCTATGGTACATGGTTTGCTGTAGGGGCACTGGCAGCCTGTGGAAGAACCTACAAAAATTGTCCAGCATTGCGCAAAGCTTGTGAATTTTTGCTATCAAAGCAGCTACCTAATGGTGGTTGGGGAGAAAGTTACCTGTCAAGCCAAAACAAGGTATGGAACAGATCTATTCAGTTTGAATTTAGATTCCCGAACTGTAAATATAAAAGAGTTTCTATTGAGTTCATTTGTCCGAACAAAGAAAGCGTTATCCAAGACTAGAGGCGGATACACAACACCTACCCCTGGTAAATTTTTTTTACAATAGAAAATTTTTTAAAATTTTTTTTAAAAAAAAATATTTTGATGCCCAAATTTTCTACTAGCTCCTATAAAATAAACCCAAATTTCATATCTTTGACACTTTTAGCCCCTATAAAACTCAACCAAGCCCAAATTTCATCCCACAAATCAGAGTAAATTGAAGGAGAGTGTGTTTTACACTACTTTTTACCTACGAGGCTACAACAATTTTTTTTTTTTTTGCTTGTTCATTACTTTTGGCTATTACTATACGCCGTGATTCTGTTCTATAAAGCCTGTGATGAAAATTCTTCTGTTTAAACAATGAGTCGTCTTTCACAGGCCGCATCTTCATTATATTTTATTATTTTATTTCTGACTTTATTATGATAAATTCTTAGATCTGCCACTGTCCAAGACCTGTTCAGACAGATGGGTCACATAAGAGCTCTCTCATATATAGAGTCGGAATTACTAACAAGTCAGACAACAAGATTGTTGAGAATTTCTATCCCATAAATATGTATACTATATACGAAACCATATGACGCAAAAAAAAAAATGGAGAATGAAAGGAAAGAACTCAAGTTTGTTTTTTTGTGAAATAGGTTTGGACGAATATAGAAGGCAACCGTGCAAATTTAGTCCAAACCGCGTGGGCCTTGTTGTCCCTCATTGAGGCTGGGCAGGTCGGTGCATCATTTTCTCTTCAAATAGTCAACTATTTGCACTGCACTATAACATAGCATTGCTAATGCTTCATCTATAAGAAGACCAAAGAATGTAATAATATTTCGCTATAGAAAGAAAAAATATTACCAAAAAACTCTACGTGCATGCATATGAACAGAAAAATTAACATCATTTACACAAATAAAGTCAAGAAAGTATGAAGCTTAGATATTCAACTTTTAGGAAATACAAACATACCCATATGTTGATTTTGAATGTTTTCACAACTTTAATTAGGCCGAGATAGACCCAACACCAATTCATCGTGGAGTAAGAGTATTAATCAATTCACAGATGGAAGATGGTGACTTCCCTCAACAGGTAATTCATGTCTGTATATTTAGAATCCAACACATTTAGATAAGTTCACAAAGTTTTCCTACGGTCCATGCTATTAATTAATTAACATGTCTTTAAATTAGCAACGATTTTCACGTGCTTTTGAAGACATGTGTCAATTTAATGAGTAATGCTACTCTTCACACTAATGTATTTTAAATAGCTTTCATTTTCTCTAAATGGTTTACATGGAAAGCCACTCAAAACACTTAACTTTAGCTGGTATAAATTGAGTGTGATAAATAGGTGTGAAGAGTAGCATTTCTTATTTTCTTTCGATCCAATTTAAAGGAAAACTTTATCCATTTAAGTGTATGCAAGTTGGTACTTTTTTTTTTTTTTTTTTTTTTCTTTATCAAAATAATTTTTTACTTATTAATTTATTTTTTCAAGCATGGTATATATATAATCGATGGCTATTGGCAACAGGAAATCACTGGAGTGTTTATGAGAAATTGTACACTAAACTACTCATCATATCGAAACATTTTCCCGATATGGGCTCTTGGAGAATATCGGATGCGAGTTCTGTTTGCATGATAACCTGAATGCTTAAACAAATGATTGCATATTAATTGAACTTCAGGAGCCCAAGTTAGTTTGAAAGAGAATGGTCTCTCTCCAATGCATATGTACAACTTTCATTCAAAGTAACAAATGTTAAGAATGCTTACCAAATAAATGCAGAAAATTCTCTGCTACTTGAAAGGTGTAAATTATGTCGTAATTAGTTTGGTGTGAGACAAACAGCAACTCAATCATGTAATGCAATATAATATTAATATATGTGAGTGTTAAATGTGCAATATCATGCAATATAAACCTTATAGTTTTTTTCAAGTTTTTTTTCTCTTTTTGTTTCTCTTCTAAATTTTGCATGAGGACCATGTTGCATCAATATCTTTGCATATTCAACTTTCAAATAAAGCGCTTGTAATATAGTTATTTTTATTAAAGTATTAATTAAATAATTGAATTCATTATTTTTTTATCAATTTAAATAAATAAGTAGTGATTTAATATGATATTAGAACTTAGGTACTTTTGAATTTAAATCTTAACTCTACAAATTAATTTCTCATTTCAATTAAAATAGCGCGTGTTGTCTTTTGAAATAAATGGTGATTTGACACTTTCGATATTTTAAATTATGCCTTTCTTCCCAAAAAAAAAAAGTTCTCATGTTCTCTTTTTTCGTTATGAGTTATAAAAGCAAACGTAAAGGTAATTTTCTTTTTTTTTTTTTAAAGAGCAAAATCAGTCTATGTAAGTATGTAACTACATTGATTTGCAATAAGCTTCATGCATGTGGTATGCAAAAATAACAAATAAGTCTCTACTATTAACTTATGTACAAAATCTTGGTGGATTCCGTTAGTGAGCCACGTTAGATCGAATTTTATAACGACACTTGTTACCCGTAATGCACATGACACCTACTTAGACCTGATATTATATATACTTATTTGAAATATTTTCTCTTCTTCCGCTCTATTTCAACCCAAAATCTATTATTCATACCACAGAATTATTTGTAAGCCTCAGCTAAATAAATAACCCAACAAAACTTAATAATAAAACACACTTCTTCATTAAAGTACTCTGTAACTATCAAATACAATAAATCAGAAATCCAAATACGTCTCTAAAATATATTCCCCCATGCAGCAGCATAGTCTGGGTCCATTAATATTTAAAAACTATAACTTCAATTGTCTCAAATTCCAACGAATTAAACAAAAACAAACACAACACACTTATTGAAACCTCTAATTCTAATTAGACTCCAAGAACTCCCTCCAAGAGCTACCTGAGTATCTCAACTCGAGGAACCACCAGCTAATTCTGAAAAAATTACAACAAATAAGGATGAGCAAACAAAATTCTTGTTTGTTTAAACAAACTAATTAATGTTTATTTAAAAATTAATTATTGTTTGTTTAAACATTAATTAATGTTTGTTTAAACAAAATTATTGTTTGTTTACAAGAAATGGGATTAGGGGATTTGTAAGTTTAAACAAACTAATTAATGTTTCATATTGCAAATTATTGTGAGCAAACAAAATTCCCATAGAAATATTTTTACAATAAATTTATCCATGGTCACCGTTATATATGCCACAAAGACATCAAATATCACAAATCAGTGATATACTTGCAAAGTGCTTGTAGGTTTAACTTTCCATGTAAAAACCCATCACGAATATTGATAAATTATATTCTTAATAAACTTCGATAATAACCAATTCTCCAACTAAAAATCCATACAAGTATAGATCAAGGGTTTTTTTTTTTTTTTATAAAGAAAAACAAAAAGAGAGTAATACTAAACACACTCCCACTTCTCCAAACTCATTATCGCACTTCTTTAAAGTCATCGATTAAATTACTGTTTAAAAAATATATTAGGTTGGGGGAGGAGGCATGGCCCCCTTCCTCATCATAAGTTAGGAGATAGTGTTTGGCAAACTCTATTCCTTTTGTTACTGTAGCTAACATGGATTGATGTAAGTAAAAAACAAAAAATGTTTGGTATGGAAAAGTAAAAAAGTTTTGTTTGTAGTGATTTTTTTTATTTGAATAATAATAAAAAGTAAATGATGTGATATAAAAAATGAAAATGTGAAAATGGTTTTATATCAGTTTTTTTGGGGAAAAAAAAAAACAAAAAAAAAGCATGAATAATACTGTTGAAAGGAGGGAAAAGGGTTGCCAAACGGGGTCATGCATGCTCCTATGAGCACAGCTATTCAAGATACGGTTGGTGGTGACATACAACGACATTCATGGCATGCTCCATAGCAATTAAGCTAATTAATTTGAAACTTTGGACTAATAAAGTTATGCAACAAAGTACACATTACAGGGAGAAAAATATCGATACAAACAGAAGAAATTAATCAAATGAAATTATATCAGAAATATTAAAAAAAATTAGAAAACCCAAATATATATATTTATAAAAGTTCATAAATATTAAATAAGTTAAATTTTCAAGTTAAATCACGACCCCGAAAGAGACAATCAAAGTTTATAAACATTAAACAACAAAATAAACTGTTTATTCAATCATTCAAATTAATAGTGAATTTATTAACGAAACTGTTATGCACCCTAATGGACAGAAAAGCAACTGCAAGGCTAATAATAATGTGTCTAAACATCTGAACAGTGTCGAAGAGGCAACTGCAAGCCACAGCTGAAATATTCTCATTTTTTATGTTCTTGTAGGATAATGTTATCTCCACACTTGCTATAAATACCGTATTCTTATAGGATAATATAATGCTACTTATTCCATACTACTGTGATTTCATGAAAGATAAAAGGATGAGAATTTTTGGTCTGTCCCACATGTTATCTCGCATGGTACATATTTGTGAGAGACCAAGCTAATTAAGAAAAGAAAAAATATTTTCAGATCAATCCATTGATGACAATAATTTTTTCTAAATAAGTCAATCCATTCAATCAATATCAATATGAATTTTAACTAACAGCCAGTGCTAACAGCAGTAACTAGCCCAGATGGAAATCAAAAATCCATATATGTGGCTGTGTAAACTCTTCCTTCTTCTCTCTGTCTTCAAATTAATTTCAGCACAACTTCTCAATTGAAGTGAATACGCTGCAGAACTGTAAACATTTTGAGACTTTTAGCATAAACAGGAAATATAATGATATATACAGACAGACAGACTACTGCACAAATTTATTAACGAAAATCAACAGGAAATATCAAGTAAACAGAGGAAAAACAGAGGATTACAAAAGTTTAGGAACTTTGGGCTGTGACTCACCTTGATTTCGATTTTTCTAAGAACCCCGCCGGACCCAAAAGCAACCAAAGTTATGGAGAGTGCTCAGAGAGGGAGAGAATAAGAGATGAAGGCTATGGAAATTATGGAATGGTGGATGGAGGCTATGGAGCGTCTGCTGCGTTTGAGTGAGAGAGAAAGAGAGAGGAGAAAAGAAAAGAAAATATGGGGAAAAGCCGTATGTGGGACTCTGTGAGAGAGGGGGGAAAAAATAAAATAAAAATTTGGGGTGCTGTGCAACTTGGGTAGGAGAAAAGAAATTTTTTATTTTTTTTATTTTTTTATTTTTGGAGGGTGCTGGACCTGGGATCTGATCCCCTGAAATCTTCAGGAGATTCCAGATTCTGAAATTATGGGATCCTGACCGTCCACTTTAATCTAAAGGCCAGGATCCTGCCACGTGTCCCACTGAATTAAAAAAATATTCAAAATAATAAAATAATATTTAAAATTTAAAAAGTAATTATAAAAGAAAATAATAAAATTTAAAAACAAAAATAATAAAAAACTTTGGGTGGCCGGCCACCCCATTTTTGGCATTGGGCGGTTGGGGGTGGCCAAAGCCACCACCATGGCCCTTGGGGGTGGCCGATCCACCCCCAAGGACCATGGTGCCACCCCTAACCGCCATTTGGGGGTGGCTCATGGCCCTTGGGGGTGGCCCCCCCCCCCCCCCCCCCAAAGGGCCATGGGGGTGGCCAGCCACCCCAAGTTTTTTATTATTTTTGTTTTTAAATTTTATTATTTTATTATTTTCTTTTATAATTACTTTTTAAATTTTAAACATTATTTTATTATTTTAAATTTTTTTAATTCAGTGGGACACGTGGCGGGATTCTGGCCTTTGGATTAAAATGGACGGTCAAGATCCCATAATTTCAGAATCTGGAATCCCTTGAGGATTTCAGGGGATCCGGATCCCTGGACCTGCTGGTAACATGGGAAAAAGTAGGAGCCGTGTGGAACTAGTTTGGAAAAAAGCAAAAAAAAAAAAAAAAAATTAAATCTTTGGGGGTTGCCACAGCATAACGTAGCTCCGCCACTGTGGTCATTGTATCCCACATAAATTAAGCTTCCATTAGTTTCGACCTAACATTTTTTCTATTGAAAAATCACTTTTTTGGTGTTTAGCGCGTACGAAAAATCACCATATGTATATGGGTTAAATACTCCAAACCCTCCTGGAGTTTTCCAATTTTATTTTTTTCCTCCTAGGGTTTTATTTTTATCACAGGAGGTCCATGTTGTTTTGATAATAGACTAAGTTAGTCCTCCGTCAGTTGACCGTTAGTTGATTTAACGAAATTTCACGTGGACCAATCACATGTTGACACGTAGCATCTACTTAAATTTTTTTTTTTTAATTAAAAAAAAAAAAAAAAAAAAAAAAAGATTGGGGGTGGCTAATACCCACTGGGGAGCCACCCCCTTGGTGCTAAGGGGGTGGCCGAAACCACCCCCAAGGCTCCATGGGGGTGGCCGAGCCACCCCCAGTGGGTACTGGGGGTGGTTTCGGCCACCCCCATCCGGCCAGATGGGGGTGGCCTGGCCACCCCCATAGCCAAAGGGGGTGGCCGAGCCACCCCCAAATGGCCATGGGGGTGGCTCGGCCACCCCCAATCCTTTTTTTTATTTTAGAAAATACTTTTTTTTAATTTAAAAAAAAAAAAAAATTAAGTAAGTGTCACGTGTCAATATGTGATTGGTCCACGTGGAATTCCGTTAAGTCAACTAATGGTCAAGTGACGGAGGACTAACTTGGTCTATTATCAAAACCATAGGAACCTCCTGTGATAAAAATAAAACATTAAGGGGGAAAAAATAAAGTTGTGAAACCCCAGGGACTAATTTAGTATTTAACCCTATATATATTCATTGAATTTAACGACCAGGTCCCGACGGTGACCTAGACGAGTCCCCACGAGGTCCCAACCGAGTTATGGCAGGGTCCTAACCAAGTCCCAACAGGTCCCGACCGAATCCGGACAGTATCCTGACCGAGTTCCAGCGGTGTCCTAACTGAGTCTCGGCAGGTCCCAACAATGTCCTAACCAGGTCCCAACGATGTCCCAACCAGGTCCTGACTGGGTTCCGATCAAGTTCCGACCGAGTCCTGGCAGTGTCCCAGTCAGGTCCTAGCGAGGTTCTTGGTGGGTCTATCGATTTGAGAATGAGATGCTCAAACTAGAAAAATAATTTACAGTTTTCCAAAATGAAAACCATTTTCCAGAAATTAAAGAGGCTTTTCAGTCAAACCGAAAAATATTTTTCGTTTACTATTATTTTTCATTACACCAAACACTAAAAAATTGAAAACCTTTTTCATAAATCATTTTATGCTGAAACAAGCAGAACCTAAGTCTAATCTTAACCATGTATATATAAACACTTGGGTACTCTCCCCTTTCAAGTTGGTTTTAAAAAATGAGTTCTATTAAAAGTTTGTATCAATGTTAAACTTGTTTATGGTACTTCCATGTGAATTTGTAAGGAATTGTAAAACTCCATGCATGTTCCTTGTTATTTTTTCTTTATCTACTTCAGTATTGTAATTATTTTTTGGTGTATATAAGTAAACTATTGTAGTCAGGGTTCGAATTTATAACCTGTACTTTGATACCATGTTAAATCATCAATTTTTCTCCGAGTTTTTTTTTTAATTTAGTCTCGAGGTTTTCAATTTTGCCAATTTGGTCATTGGGTTTTTCTTTAGTTTCAAATAGACCGGGGATAAGCGAGTAAAGAACGCAAGGAACAAACCGTCACTTCGATGTGAACATACACTACAAAAATTTAATTTTTTTGTAACGGGCCGTTAGTGACGTGTCATTAGTAACATGTCTAACGGGTTAAAAAATTGGTCGTAAATTCCACCCTCCTTCTCACCCCTCCCTTCAAAGCCTAAGGCCCAAGAAACGAAATCTTAGAACTAACAAAGGGGAATATATATAACGAAATCTTAGAACTAACAAAGGAGAATATATATATATATAGATAGGAGGTGTCAAGGAAGGCGACACCGAAGTGGGCGGCGTGGTGGATGAGAGCGACCATGACTTGTTCAAGCTTGGGAGGCGGACTTGCCCAAGCAACCAGCCATGTGCCAAATTTATAGCCTCCACTTTAATATAATGTTATTCTAGGTTTCTACGCAATTTTAACTTAGTCCCTAGCTTTTCGATTTTTCCAATTAGGTTTTTCTTTAGTTTCACATTTCATTAACAACTATTCAAGATATTTTTCCCTGACTTAGTGGTATCATACAACCGTGACAATTCCCTTTGCCCTGCACGAGTGGGGCCTCTTACAATCTCCTACTCCTACTGATCCACAATAATTACTTGCTCGGATTACTAGTAATTTTAAAAATAATGTGAAAGACTCCATATGAGACATAATTGTTCAAGTAAGTGGTTGAGCAGTTCAAAATTAATTTGGGCAAATGGATCTCATGTGGAGTCTCTCACATTACCTACCCAAATTACTAACAATACGAACAAGTAATTATTGTTGGCAAGGGATTGTGGGGGATCTAAATTCCCACAATGTAGTAGGTGTCAATGGTGTCATGCACATTCATGGCATGCGTGCAACATATAGCAAGCTAATGGTTAATATAGTCAACAACGTACACGTTGCAAGGAGAAACCTATCAATACAAACAGAACAAATTGACAAAATGAAATCATATCAGAAATATAAAACCAGAAAACCTTCACTAATTATTCTGAAGAGGAGAAAGCCAAACTGGGAACCCCTTTGATGGAACAGGGGCCAACTCGATTTTAATTTTCTCATTGGAAAGAATTGGTTCCCATTTGAACATCTTCACTACGTAATGGAGGAAGACAAGAACAGTCACTCTAGCATACTCCTTTCCTGGGCACATCAAAGGACTTGTCCCAAAAGGAACATATGTGTAAGGAGAAGGTCCATTTTCTTCAAATCTTCTTGGATTAAACCTTTCTGGCTCTGAGAAGTATTCAGAGTTCTTCTGGGTCGAACCCACACTCCAATATATCTGAAAAAAAAAAAAAAAAAAAAAAAAAAAAAAAAAAAAGAAAAAGAAGAAGAAGAAGAAGAAGATAGACAAAATTTGTTATATATAATGGCAAATGAAGAAGATGGATGAAGTAGCTAGAATAGAAGGACATCACTTACCTTCCAACCCTTTGGAATGACATAACCCTCGTAGGAGAAATCTGTCTTAGCTTCTCTAAAAGCACCTTGAACAATTGTTGTATTCCTCATCACTTCGTTCACAAAGTTCCAAGTATACTTCATTTTTTGTATATCATCCCAACATAGCACTTCTCTTGGCTTCATTAGCCCTATAATCTCACTTTGCTCTATCATGCAAAAGAAGTTCTACCAGCTAGTTTTGTATACATGTATGAATCAAAATAAAAACTACAAAGACAGACATGCTTCTTAATTAGGGCTAGTAATTCATGCAGGCATGTCGAGATCGTGGGTCAATCCACACACGAGCCATTTAGTTAACATGTCAAATCTCTCAACCTTGACACGACTTATTTAAATAAACGGGTAACACGACACAATCCGTATAACCCATTTAATAAATATATTATTTGACCAGTTTTGACTTGTATATGATTTAAATGTAAAAATAAAACAAAAATTTAATGAATTTTAAAAATTAATATATATGGGTTTTAGCCTTTTATTGGTTTTCTTTTTTAATAGTAAAAAAATATATAATTTACTTTATACAGGTTATGCGGGTCACCTATAAGTTATGCGAATAAGCCCACAATTGACCCGTTTAATTCAAGTCAACCCGAACTGACTCGAACTAGAACCTGTTAATTTTATGTCAGATTTATGTTGGGTTCGCGGGTCGTATTAAAAATTACTAACCATATTCTTAATACAATGCACAAACAAAAAATAAATACCTCTTACAACTTCATTATAGACATGAGGCATCTCTGCAAGATATTTCATAGAGAGAGTGATAGTGGCAGTCGTAGTGTCATGGCCCCCAATCAGAAATGCCAAAATCTTATCTGCAATCTCCAATTCTGTCATGAACCCATCGTGGTCGCATGGCAAAGCAATCATTTGTGATAGCACATCCTGTGTTGGAGAAGCTAAATTATTTGCCAAGGCTTCCCTCCTCTCCTTCACAATCACATAAATCTCTTTCCTGAGAGCTTCTGCTGCTTTTATTGCATGATAAAATGGTGTACCCGGGATGTTTAAGTGTACAGATAGTATGCCTTTGGTGAGAATATTGAAGTGGCACAAAAACTTGGACAATTTCTCCTTGTCATCGATGCTCATAAATAAATGGCAAGCTAAGGTGAATGTGTGCATTTTCACTAGAGGATGTACCTTAACTTCATTTTTGCCTTCCCAGTAATTCTTGAAGTGGGTTCTTGAAATGGAGTCAATTGATGCCACAAATTTGTGAGTCTCATTGAACTTGAAGAACAAGGATATGAACTTCCTGGCCTTGGCAGCATCATTTTCAATGGGCACAAGTGCTGTGGAGGGGAAGAGCTTCTGGACCGAGGGAGGGCGCCAGCGTATGAACAACTTGCCATCATTTGAAAAGATGAATCTATTTGCAGCAGCACCAGAAAATATGATGAAATTCTCACCAAGAATACAAGTTTTGAAAACTTTTGAGGTGTGTTTGGTTGTTCTCTTTGAGACAAAATTTTCCACTGCTCCCTCTTTCATTGCAGCCAAAAATTGAAGGGTTTCACCAATGATTGGCCAACCGAAACTTCCCGGAGGAATTGTTGGCCGAGTGAAATTTTCTTTGGTTTTATAAGCTAAGGAACAAATACCAAAAGAAATGGAAGAAGCCAAGAATAGGGAAATCAAGAAGAAGAAGAAGAGAAAGAAGAGCTCCATGTTGGGTTGGTAAGTGACATTAGTTTGCTGCTCTTTATAGGATTAAAATGATGCCCCAACATGTAAGGTTGTAAATATTAGGGTACGTTTGGTACACGAATTAACCCCATAGAATGAAATAGTTATTTCATAGTTTAGTAAGTCTTTTAGTCGTGGGAGTAATAGCATATTTAGGATTGTATTAAGAAATAACGATTTTAAAGCCAAAGAGAGCTTTTAAGGAAAAAAAAAAAAAAAAAAAACTTCACTTTAAGTTTTTTTTTTTTAAGTGCATTTTTGTTATTTTTAGAGTAAAAAATGAAATAAGTATTTTTGGAGTTCTTTAGCAAATTAATAGTCCAATTTTTTGTTTGGCACAATATTTAAATACTAAAAATACTTTTTAAGTTCTTTAATGCAATTTCAAATAGACTCTAAATATTTTATAGAAATAACTATTTTTTAAAATGAGAAATAGTTAATCTTGAAATAATAATAATAATAATAATGATGAAGTTCCTAGCCTTGGCAGCATCATGTTCAATGGGCACAAGTGCCGTGGAGGCCACCAAACGTATGAATTTCTCACCAATTTTTGAATACTTTTGACTTTTGAGGAGCGCTTGCTTTTTCTCTTTGAGAACAAATTTTCCACTGCTCTATTAAAGTAGAACGGCACTAGGACAGGCTCATTCCTAGGCGGATTAGGCGGCCATTTAGGGCCCTCAATTAATAAAAAAATATAAAGCCTTTAATATTATTGTCTATATTATTTAATTAAGGCCCCCACTACTTAAACTTTTTGTCTTAAATCTCAAAATATATCAAGCTGGCCTAAGAGATGTATTATTTTAGTAGGATTTTAAGATTATAATTGACAGAAGATTATGCCTCATAAAACGGAGATTACTAGTTTAAATGTCTCTCCCCGATATCAAAGCACCCAAGATGAATCCAATTGTTGGATTCAATTATCTTCACGACTCAGTAGACCTTGAATGCTCTGTGAATGGCACACACAAGGTTGATGAAGTTCGAGTCAGTATGTTGAGAAGTTCAAGTTTACGTACTGGTTTGGTGGTCACACTTTTAGGTTTTTGGGACCTGCGTTGCCCCACGAGGGCCACGACGAATTTTTTTTTTTTTTTTTTTTTTTGAACAAAGACTCGAATATTCTTATTAATAATAAGAATATTCGAATCTCCTATTACACGACAAATCTAACCATCGTGTAATAGGAGATTTCCGCCTCAGCACAATTTGTAATTTAGTATGGCAATATCATGGGGGCTGGGTTGGGGGGACCAGGGGAGTGTGGTTGGTTGTGACTATCGATTAATTGGTATTGATGCACTCTATATTTTTTTTAACGAAATTCGATAACTTTCATTGAAGTATCACGAGCGTAAACTCTTATAAGAGTATAAAGTTCTGAAAAATTATAGTCAAATACTATAAGGTTACAAGGTCATAAAAATGACTTCAACATTTTGCTAACGTACAATTACAATTAAAAAATAGATCTGCTTCGTACAGACTATATCTAGAACATGAGTAACCTAAATACAAAAACAAAATTAAAAATAATAACAAAACTAAAAATTCGGATGTAGAGATAAACTCTACACCAATCTACTCCTCCTCGACCCGAAGGTCAGGAGACAATTCTATCCTCAACTCAAAGGTCAAGACAAAAAGAATAAAATCAAACAAGTTACATGTGTTAAACTTGTTTATGGTAAGTATCAGAGCTTTTAAATAATTGTAGCAATATCATGTGAATTTGTAAAGAATTGTAGTACCCTAAGCATTTTTACTTTTCTTTTTTCTTCTTTTTTTTTTTTGTCATTTTTAGTTAATTTTCTTTGTTATTTTTCTCTATTGTAATTACATTTTGGTGTATAAGTAAAGTATTGTAGTATCCTAAAAGGTTAGGTCAATAGAAAATGATAAAATTAAATATTTAAGGAAAAAAATCAAATTTAGTTATGAATATGTTTTTATGCAATTTTAATTTGTTCTCTAGGTTTTCAATTTTGCCACTTAGTCCTAAGATTTTTCTTTAATTTCAAATAAATATCTCCATCAATTTATCATCCAATTATTTTATCATGTGTCAACTGTACGTGTTGCGTGGCACAATTATTTTTAGTTACCAATGTATCCTAAATAAAAATTAAAATCATTAAATCATTTTAAAAAAAAAATAGTGGTCAACCAGACAACCACCATTAATTGGTGAAGGGGGTTGCCTCTCACCACATGACTTGTCAGATGAAAACCATATGACATCAATTAATTAGTTTGATATAGTATATCATTAATTAATTGGACAGTAAGTTAATGGAAAAACCTACTTTAAAACTTACAGTTGTAGGACACGTTTTCCAACCTTTACAATCAATTTTGTTTTATTGCATATAATAATGTACATGATGCCACATTTTAAAAAATTGTAAATAGCGTAACAATATATACACCATTAAATCCATAAAATTTAATCTCAACCATAAAATAAATCATCTCCAATTCCCTGGAAACGAAGAGGTTTCATATACACCATATCACTTTGAAATCTATTTGACGATTCAATAAAGACTTGTGGGAAGGATGAGAAGATAGGCATAAAAAACAAGGTCTTGCAAGAGTAGCTTCACAATTCATAACATCTCACCAGGTTTGAATACCAGACTTTTCTCAACAAACATTGCAAACTATCATTATCACTTTTTTTCCCTTTCCAAAAGGAAAATAAAGCGCACAGAAGAAAATTCTCAGAAATGTATGATTTACATTACAGTCATGGACATTATCTGCCGAGCAAGACCCGGATCTTGCTCCAAGAGCTCCTTAAGGTTGTCCTCCACCTCCACCATCTGCTTTTCTAAATATTCCTTTGATGTCTGTCCGGAGCCCAACAACGGAAAATATTTGCACAAAAATTTCAGAAGAATGAGAGAAAATTAGTACATTGTCTTTCAAAAGAACGATGATTAGCTGCAGAACTTAAGTGAGGTTTCCAGGCACAGCTAAGGCCAAACAAGTAGGGGAAAGATTGGCTCATTCAAAACCTTAAACAGTAGCTAATTTCCATGGTAGTAAATAATCTACACAGTGCTAAGATCAAAAATCAACATGTAACATTTTCCTGCAAGCCTTCTTACTATAAACTCTTCTATTTGTTATTCCTTGTTAAACTAAATACTCTTGGTAACTATTTTATGGAGATCACTCCTAGAGCAAAAATTCATTAGCCCGTTTTGCCGTTTTCACCCTACTTGTATACTTCATACCTGATTGTGAATCATTTAAGGTTGCTTAAGCACACGACGTAATCATGGTATTACAATTTCGGAATCTTTTAGATAAATTCAACTGAACAAAAATTAGATCTTTCATTATCGAAAAGAAAATCAGAGGTTTCAATTTAAAAAATAAAGGGCAAAACATCTATTAAACAATAAACTTTAAGCCAAACTCAGGTCAAAATTCAAAAAAAAATAGACCAAATGAAACGGATATGATGATTCATTATTATGATCCTCCAATCCAAATTGCTGGACTACAAACTTAAACCTTCCAGATGGACATTATAAAAAGACATTAGCAGGGATGGATCTAGAATTTATTGCTTTCTTTGTTCATTTTGGGTGTGTGTGTGTGTGTGGGGGGGGGGGGTGGGGATTTAGATGGGGGCTTTAGATGGGGGCCTTGTGAATCAATATTTAATTTCACCAGTAATTTCTCTGAAAAATGTATTAGGAAAAATATATATTGGCCAAGAGAATGTCAAAGATGAAACACAAACAAAGAAAAGGTGTGTGGGGGGGGGGGGGGGGGACTGTAGAAAGAAGAGATTTTGCACGGGGGAAAATGAAAAGGTTAATGCACCTGTAATGAGGCAATTGCAGTTTCGCTATCCTTCAGCTTTTGTTCCTGTTCATTCATTAAAACTGACTTGGGTTCTAACACAAACCTGGCCACCATCAGAGAGACAGAGAGAGAGATTCATCAGAGTACATCACAATGTTTTAGAAAGCAGATTGTTCAATAAATCAGAAAAGTGAAAAGGGTCAAGGGTCAGAGGTTCAACCACCAGGCTGACCGTGATCGAACCAATCATAAATATTTAATTAAAAACAAAAAGAACATATAATGACATGTAATCCATTCAAATAAATCTATAAACTATAAAGCTTAACAGATTCTAAATTCTGCTTCAATTAGTGAAGCAAATATGTACACACACACATTTACTTGGATTATGCATGTATGAATCAAAAAATAACCAAGCATTTTTGAGTGAAAGGATGCATCTAATTTATCGTTTAAACTTTATTATCTCTCACACAAGTGACCTTAAGCTATTGATGATCTAGATTATAAACAAAAACTCACCATTGGATGAAAAAGTGGGTGAAACCATATCAATCTTCATAGGGCACCGCCTATCTTAGTTTATCCCTTAATAATATCTATATGCAATTTTGTTTAATACTATATACATAAATGTGTGCCAAATGATTGTTAATAATGTATGCATAAATATGGCTCATAAATAACTTTTGTATTTACAGCAAAAGGTTTCCAAATGTAATTAATATTAGATAATAATATTGATTGTACCACAACTAACAGAAGGTAATGGGTGGTAATTCCTACACCCTTTTGCTTTCATAAGCCTTTCTTTTTTTTTGGGGGGGGGGGGGGGGGGGGGGGAATGAACAATCAATTGAATTGGGCCAAGGAGTGATTGGACCCCAGCCCAGGTCAAACAGCTCAATGGCTGGACCATGATTGACAACAGCCCAATTGGTTCATTGACCAAAATGAATAGATGGGCATGACTGGAATGGATCGAGCCTGCCGGCAGTTCATCCGGTCTCTCTGGCCAGTCCAGTCTGAATTTAAATCCTTGATCTGTCATCTATAATCTGGCAAGCCCATAAATCAAGAATTTTGTTAACTTTTCTCATGCTCAAATAGATTATGCAAAACTCACGTTCTCCCTGCAAAACAAAAATAAATAAATGTCAAATTGGGAGTAGGTTGCCCAAAGTAGCACAGTTAAAACTAAAATGCCAGATATGACTGTAATTCATGATTCAAATAAAAATCAGACAACCTCTTTTCAAAACTCTTTAGAGATAGGGATTGATTTTCTAAAACCAAAGAAAGTATTCATCATTTTAAAGCTTGAGGCACTTTGAAATACTACGTACTTATACAAAACTAGTATGGGCATTATATGCCAACTTGAGATTATGGTTTTCTATAAATACCTATAGATTTGTAGGTATTTGTATCATCAGACAACTGTCGTAGCTCCTCCAAGGTTAGAAAAGCACGCTTTTTTTCTCCCTCCTTGTTTCGCATCTGATTCTGTACCTGAAAGACATGATAACTAAGATCAGTTCAAAGTTCTTTAATGGTAAGTAATAAATTTTATTAAGAGAAAGACATAGAGGGCAACACTAGAACAAGACACGCATACAAGAGGAACCCTTAGAAAACAGAAGAGAAGATAAGCTCTAAAGTTACAAAGATCCAAAATCTCCACATGAGAAAGTAAAGAGAAGCCACTAGTTGTCTTCATCCTGTTAACAAGCAATCATAAAGAATAACTTCAACTAAATCACTAAAAGCTTTGTGCTGTCAGACATTCATAGCATTTCTCTCCCACCAAATCCAAAACCAACCTATACATATGTATAGCCCAAATAAATGCAAACAACAAAAAGACAAGTGACCATAGTCATCTTGCCATAGAGCAGAAAATAATAAGATCATCCGTGGTCACGCGCCTGATTTACACAAACAGCACTAGTTAACTATAATCTTCAAGCCATACCACTGTCAACCAAAAACTACTTTCGCCATAACATCGGTTTGCCAAAAATTCCTACCAAAAATTTCTATCAAGAAAACTTCTCTTTCTGTGCTATAACCTCTTTTTTTTTTTCCTAAATACAATTGTTGCTTTATTAAAATAACCAAAAGTCATATTGCAAGAGGTAGAAGGCCCAGGATTTTTTTTTTTTTTTTATAAGTCACAATTTTATTGAAAAGAAAAACTGGCACAACCCACCCTCATACACAAAATGTATACAAAAGACACAACCACATTAAAGATGGCTAAAATATAAAAAGTTTACAAGGTCTAAAAGATTCAAAAAGGAGGAAGGAAGAACATAGACTACAATCCAATCTAAGAGAGATCTTACAAAACTGGATTTTAAAGAAAGTACAGGGTGGTCTCGCAATCCTCAAATTGGCGACAATTCCTTTCTCCCCAAATGTTCCAAATTAAAAACGAAGGAATAGCTTTCCAAATAGAATATTTGGAATATCGACGCCCTTGATTCTTCCAACAATGTAACAACTCTAGGATGTTTCTAGACATAATCCACGAAACTCCAAATAAGCTGAGAACTATGTACCAAGATCAATGGTGTACTCACATTGGATGTGGGGATGACGGTCTCCTCGTTCTTTTTGCCAAAGCAATACCAATTAATAAGAGTAAAACCACACCTTCTAAGTTTGTCAACACTGAGGATCTACCTAAAGATGTCATCCATATAAAGAACCATACGAGGCGGAGCCTTAACCTTCCAAATACTTTTCCAAAGAAAAGGGCAAGTCTCTCCAACCTGTAATAATTTATAATAGTTCTTCACATCAAAACTGCAACTACTAGCTAGAGTCCACAACACTCTATCTGCCTCCCCAGGATGAGTCTTTGAAGAGTATAGCAGATTGACGAAAGAATCTAAAGATTCCAACTCCCAATCCGAACTGTCCTCATAAAACTCATATTCCAATGGGAAGAATTACTCAAGGAAACTAAGTAAACTGACACCACCTCAAAAAAAGATTTAGGAATATAGTCTTGAGATAAGGTTCTCCACACCACTCATTATGCCAAAAGAGAAAGCGGGAACCACCCCCAACCTTGAAGGAGACAAAGTTGGAGAAATTCCCCTAGCCATTCTTGATATTCCTCCAAAGACTCACCGTAGGGCCAAGAAATTTCAGATCCAAATGTTCATATATCATATACAGAGGTTATTAATAAAGCCTTTAGTAACCCTAATCTCTCAACCCTTCATGACACATATAACAAATTGGTCCTAACTATCCAAGCTCATTAAAAGTCACATACTAATCACACAATTAGCAATTTCCAACCTACAGTAAACACTACAAAAGAGTTTGAAATATTACGATCTATTATAATTCACATTGTAGTAGTTGCAAGAGTTTATATAAATCCTTTTTTTTGAAGAAGAAGAAGAAGAAGAAAAATGTGTTACTTTCGAACACAATCGACCAGCAACCAGAAACAAACTCCTACATAACTTTATCTATCTCTTCAGTCCCATGGATGCAGCAATTGAGACAGCAGATAGCCTTCTTAAAATGGTAACTTCAAGAAATTTCTGGGCTAACTTCTCCAATTGCACATCAATGACTAATTCTTTTGACAGCATCTCAATTTAAATCATTCTAAAGGATGAAAAGCCCTCAGGTTTGTCTCTCTAAAGCATTAACTCACATAAGCAAATCAGATTCCTCATCCAATTGGCCATCAGAAACGGCAATATAACATGCTTTCAACAAGAAATTTTGGACTTTAGGACACCAATTTAACTTACCAGTCAGAAACAAAAGGGAAGAGAGAGAGAGAGAGAGAGAGTGAGAGAGAGAGATTTTGGGCTTTAGGATTCAGGATGAAATTTCAAAAATCATGAAGAAAACATTTTTCTCATTCCAAGACGATGAAAACTAACAATATCTTTGATTCATCTCTCAACTGAAACAAAGATACTTCCAAAATGCTAGTCAAGCAATTCCCATGAATGTTCTTTATCCTAAGCCATAACTATACAATAGTAATAACTACAACAACAACTGAAAAAGAAAAGATAAAAATCAAATAAAGAAATGCAGAGCTGCACCAGTTGTTAGTAGCTTGAATTGTTATTTCTTGTTTATTGTTTTATTGCACATAAACCATAAAATACCAAATAATAAACCACAAGAAAAAACAAAAACATAGGATCAATATATAGCATAATGAAATAGCGAAGTTCAACTGTAAATTGAAAGGGATTTGGCTTAGGTGCTGTAAGAAAAGTATAGCACATGTGCCGTAGTTCTTCCGACTGTCCATATCTCTTTTTCAAGAAAAACTTGGAACATGTACTGTAGTGTTTTTTTACAGCGCCTAAGCCAATCCAATTGAAAGAACTATTTCACAATCCTCTGAGTGTAGCAGTGTGGAAGATGGTGTTGCCATGCTTTTTATGGTGTCTTAAGAGGGAAATAAATTATAAAAGTTTTAAGGACTGTGAAAGGACATAGTGCAGATAAAACCTTCTTAGATACTCCTTACCTTTGGGAGACAGTTGCGTTTAACTATCCTAATGCTTAGGTTTTATAATTTTTTTTTTTATACTTTCTGTGTAGCTGGCTGCACAACATATTTCGATTATTTATTAAAAAAATTAAAAACAAAAAATCACAAGCTGCATCAAATATTCATAAATACCATGACGTAATACGAAAGAACCAAGCTTTTCGTTGCAATTAAAAATAGAAAGACAAAAAAATACAAATAAATCAATAGCAGACTGACCTGCTTCAGTTTTCCAGTGATCTCAATCATGCGACCTTGAATCTCTCGAAAAGCCTATGATTCCCACACGACCCATTAGAAATTCATTCAGCTAATAAAGTTAAGGGCCCGTTTGGTTGCTGGGAAAATTGGAACGAAAATGCAAGAAAAGGTGCAAAAACTTACAGCTCTGTTCGCTTCGTCGGCCATTGCAGAAGATTAAAACGGATACCTCCGAGTTGGTAAATGAATCGGTAGTGAATACTAAGGTTCATAGTTAGATGGTATGGATCAGATACTGGATATGGATTTGTAATATCGGTTCGGATCTTTACTGAACTGATCGGTTTGGGTTTTGAATGGTTTAAGCCCAACTAAATATAATCATAATGCAAACAAACAAACCCTAAGAAACTTATTTCGTAAAACCCCTAATTTTTAAAACCATCATTGACGAGCTGTGAGCCGGAGAGGAGAAGGTTTTGAGCTGGAAGTGACGAACTGGAATGAAGAAGACGAAGAAAACGAAGTGAGAAACAGTATGGACGGAAGTATGATATGTTGTCATGTAATATATTTTTTTAAAGCAAAACGACATCGTTTAGTTGGATTTGTTTTTTTTTTTTTGTTTTTTTTAAAAAAAAAGGGTATTTTAGTAACTTAACATCAACAAAACGACGTCGTTTTGCATTTTCCATCCATTTTGACGGTGTTAACTAATGGAGAGGCCAAATTGCAACTAATTGGTAGTTTGAGGGGATACTTTATTACATTTTGAACATTGAGAGGTTAAATTACAAATGGCTGGTAGTTTGGGGGGCCATTTTATATTTTTTTCTTTTTAATTTTAAGCATAAAAGTGAACCCCCTCTGTCAGATTTTAAACATTAAAAGTAAGACAATGACATTTATACCCATGAATTTTTTATAAAACTTTAAATTTACCCTTAATTCCAAATTAAAAAAATAAAAAATAAAAACGAAAATCAGGTATATTTTGGTCTTTTTAGATATTTCTATTATAAGTTAACGGCTAAATTTGATGGAGGAGTTTAAATTGACTGCAATTGAAAGTTTAGGAGTTCAAATTGAGAGGTTTTAAAATTTAGAGGGCTTGTCAAATTGCATAGTAATTCAGAGGTTTAAAGTAAAGTTACCTTTTTTTTTTCAAAAATGATTTTCAACGATAACAAATCAAAACTTTCAGGAATGAGTAATGCCAGAAGAAGCTCTTTTTCCTTGTATCCTCCAAAATGTGAACCAATTTTTAAAATCACCAATAAATTAAAATTCAATGATTATCATCTTAAATTTAATGATAATTTTAAAATCCATATCATATTTGGGATGACAAAAGGAATACTCTTGTCCTTCTTCTAGCATAAAGATATATATAGTGTTTTCATAAACATTTTGTATATTTTTTTTTGTTAATATATTTGATTAAAAAAAAATTGTCAAATTGAGCCAATAGTATTTTGTGATGAGAAATGCTATGGATCAATAAGTTTTACATATTTGGCCTATATTCTCTTACAAATTCAATAGATCAACCATTATATTTGTGAAGTTCACCATTAACTTATGTGTAATTTACATAAATTCACAAATCTAATGATTGATTTATAAGATGAAATTGGTCAAATATAAAAAAATAAAAATAAAAATAAAAAAATATATTGACCCATAAACTTTGTCTTTTGTAATAAGAAAGTGGAAATAGGATAAAGCAAGATTGGGCAAATATCCAAGACTAGCTAGGCCCAAAAAAAAAAAAAAAAATCCAGCCTAAATTTTTGGCTGTCTAGGCTAATAATAATAATAATAATAATAATGATGAAGTTCCTAGCCTTGGCAGCATCCATGTTCAATGGGCACAAGTGCACGTGGAGGCCACCAAACGTATGAATTTCTCACCAAGTTTTGAATACTTTTGACTTTTGAGGAGCGCGTGCTTTTTTCTCTTTGAGAACAAATTTTCCACTGCTGTATTAAAGAAGAAAGGCATTAGGACGGGCTCAACCCTTAAGTGGATCAGGCGGTCCCTTGGGGCCCTCAATTAATAAAAATATTTAAAGTCTTTATTATCATCCATATTATTTAATTAAGGCCCACACTTCTTAGACTTTTTGTCTTGAGTCTCAAAATATATCGAGCTGGCCATAAAAGATGTATTATTTTAGTAAAATTTTAAGATTATAATCAGAAAGAGACTATGCCTCATAAAACGGAGATTACTAGTTCAAATCTCTCTCCTCCAATGTCAAAACACCCAAGATGAATCCAATTGTTGAATTCAATTATCTTCACGACTCAGTAGACCTTGAATGCTCTGTGAATGGCACACACAAGGTTGATGAAGTTCTTAATTAGGAGTCGGTATGTTGAGAAGTTCAAGTTTAGGTACTAGTTTGGTGGTCACACTTTAGGTTTTTGGGACCTGCGTTGCCCCACGACAAATCTAACCATCATGTAGTAGGAGATTTCTGTCACAGCACAATTAGTACCATATGGCAATGTCATGGGGGCTGGGTTGGGGGAACCAGGGAAGGTGGTTGATTGTGACTTTTGATTAATTGTTATTGATGCACTCTAAAATTTTTTTAACGAAATTTGGTAACTTTTATTGAAGTATCACGAGCATAAAGCTTTTACAATCAAGAGCATAAAGCTTTGAAAAACTATAGCCAAATGCTATGAGGTTATAAGGTCATAAAAATGATTTTAAACTTTTGCTAATGTACAATTACTATTAAGAAATATATATGCTTCATGCAAATTAGATCTAGGACATGGGTAGCCCAAATACAAAAACAAAATTAAAAACAACAACAACAAAACTAAAAATTTGGACGTAGAGAACTATACACCGATCTACTCCTCCTCGACCTGAAGGTCAGGAGACAATTCCATCCTCAGCCCAAAGGCCAGGACAAAAATAATAAAATCAAACAAGTTACATGTGTTAAACTTGTTTATGGTACATATCAGAGCTTTTAAATAATTGTAGCAATATCATGTGAATTTGTAAAGAATTGTAGTACCCTAAGCATTTTTCCTTTTCTTTTTTTTTCTTTTTTTTGGGTCATTTTTAGTTAATTTTCTTTGTTATTTTTCTCTATTGTAATTACATTTTGGTGTATAAGTAAAGTATTGTAGTATCCTAAAAGGTTAGGTCGATAGAAAATGATAAAATTAAATATTTAAGGAAAAAATCAAATTTAGTAATGAATATGTTTTTATGCAATTTTAATTTATTCTCTAGGTTTTCAATTTTGCCACTTAGTCCTAAGATTTTTCTTTAATTTCAAATAAATATCTCCATCAATTTATCATCCAATTAATTTATTATGTGTCAATTGTACGTATTGCGTGGCACAATTATTTTTAGTTACCAATGTATCCTAAATAAAAATTAAAGTAATTAAATCATTTTTAACAAAAAATAGTGGTCAATTAGACAACCACCATTAATTGGTGAAGAGGGTTGCCTCTCACCACATGACTTGTCAAATGAGAACCATATGACATCAATTAATTAGTTTAATATAGTAAAAGGGAGCGCTTAGTGGTGAAAAATGCCCATTTTTAGAATGAGGGTGCTTCCTAAGCAAAAGGGAGCGCTTAGTGGTGAAAAATGCCCCTTTTTAGAATGAGGGTGCTTCCTAAGCAAGCGCCCCCTTTTAAAAAAGGGGGCGCTTGCCTAGGAAGCCCCCTCATTCTAAAAAGGGGGCGCTCAAATGGGCAAGCGCCCCTTTCATAAAAGGGGGCGCTTGCGTGTAAAGCACTCCTATTTCTATATAGGAACGCTTCCACACCGCGAAGCGCCTCTAATAATTAATATATGAAGAAAATGTTTTCCCCATACAATCCAAATATATTTTTTATTTTCTCCTGATATATAATACGCAATACAATATTGTTTTGCGTATTTTCTCTGGAGAATGCATCGTAGCAAATCTCTACTCCCTGCCTTTGATTCTTTCAATTTTAGCTTTCTTGTTTTTTTTTTTTTTTTTTTTTTTCTCAAGTTGCCAATAGAAAGTTAATAAAATAAATAAAATAAAAAATTCACTTTACCCCCTGAAGTTTAAGGGATTTTTCAATTTAAATCCCAAAGTTTAAAAATTGGCAATGTACCCCCCTAATGTTTCAAAAATTTTCAATTTAAACCTTTCGTTACTAATTTCCGTCAAATTGGACGAAAATTTATGAAATTACGTAATTACCCTCATGCTTTTTTAAAAAAAATTTCGTCCAATTTAACAGAAATTAGTAACGGAAGGTTTAAATTGAAAATTTTTTAAACATTAGGGTGATACATTACCAATTTTTAAACTTTAGAGTTCAAATTGAAAAATACCTAACTTCATAGAGATGAAGTGAATTTTCCCAAAAAAAAAAAAAAAAAAAAATCATAATAATTCTGACGACATGGTGATATGATCGAGAGTGGTCTCGTAGTAATTCTACTCTTAAATAATTTGACAGAAGAATGTCAGAAAAGCAAACAGGGGATGATCAGGTGGGTTAGGTGGATATCCAATAATCTATAGAAAAACATATTAATTAAGTTCTAAAAATCACGTACGTTGATTTTTCACCTCTAGCTTGAATAATTAGAAGGTCGATTTCTCACAGTCACAGCCAAATTAAGGTCACGTTCTTTGGTCCAGCTAGGTTAAGTTCCAAAAATACGTACAATTTGATTAAAATAAAAGTCAAAAAGAGATTAAAAAAGAAAATAATAATAAAAAAAGCCAATTATATCTGGCCAGAATAGTTTTGCAAAGTCGGTCAACTCTCTTATTGTTGAGCTTGTAGGGGAGCTAGATTGCTCTCTCCTTGTATATATACATATACACACACAGGAGACTCTTCTGCCTATCTTTCATCTCAGTTTAGTGTTCTTTTTTCTACACGTATCCACCCTTTTGTTTCTCTCAGGGGAACAAACTCACTTTCAAGGTGCCTCTCAAGGGCTAACTTCTTTTACCATGTTTTTTTGTTTGCTGCAAATGATCTCTTGTTTCATATATATACATACTTGAAAATCATGTTGCATGTCTGAGTAGTATTGTCGGTTAATATTTGTTACATTAATATATATATATATATATATATATATATATAGAGGATGTGGAAGTTGAAGATAGCCAAAGGAGGGCCAGGGCTTGTCAGCTTAAACAACTTTGTCGGCCGGCAACACTGGGAATTCGACCCTGATGCCGGCACTCCCGAAGAATTTGCTCAAGTTGAAAAGGCCCACCACGACTTCAAGAATAATCGGTTTTTGATGAAACAAAGCGCTGATCTTTTGATGAGAATGCAGGTACGTACATCTCTTTACCAATATATATATATATATATATGTCTCTCTTCTTTTTTCGTATAGTTTCTTTGAGAACCATGAGAGGCTCTTATATACGGTTAATGTGCCACAAAAGTTACTGTTGGTGGTTACTTTTTTATTTAGGTTGTGTTTTTGTTAACTTTGGTTTGTTATGGGTTTAAAAAAAAAAAAGGGAGACCGAATTGGGGGTGGCTGGTGTAGGCCATGGCCCCAATCCAAGAAAAAAAAAATCATAAGATCAATTTTTTTACTTTTTGTCTATCAGCCTCAACCCACTAAAATTTTTAGCCCTCGACTCCGTCCCTGATCACGAACCACTAAAAATGCCGGACCTGACAACCCACTTCATGATTCATCTCTTTTATTCTTATATATATCAACTTTCTCTTGTACAGTGGTTAATTTAGTGGGGGAGCAATTTTAAGGACAGAAATTTGTCCCAAGATGTCTCCCAATTTTCTTCTAAAATATTATTGAGAAGTGTAAGTTAAAATTAATCGTTTAATTAATATTTAATTACTTTACTTATAAACCACAACCTGAAAAAGACAAGAAGGTATCTAGTCTAGAGTATACTTACTGTACAAAAGGTTTTGCAAGATGCCTTCAGCTTTGGAATTTAAACAATTTGTATATATGAAGTAACTCAAGTCTAAGACTAGCGACAAGAGTCACAAGACATCAATAATAACAGCAAATTATCGTCACTGAAAATGATAGCTATACCATCACATGCATCTGATCACCCACCACCGGGGCCATATAGCGTGAAGCGTCCGAGTCCGTCTGCATGCGATTATGAATTTATGCCACGTTCAAACCAAGAGATTTCTGATATTTTTTCTTTTTCTTTTTCGATTTTTCTTGAACTTATATCCCCAACTGATATTCCTAAATATGATACAATATTATATTTATTATTCAGTTTAAAATTTAAAATATAATATAAGAATTTAACAATCAAAATTTATTTACCCTTGAAATTTAATTAACAGGAGCCACGCACATAGATGACCACGCCATTAATTTTCCGTTCATGTTTCCATTTGTAATTTATCCAATGTGTTTGACCTTGCTACCTTTTGTTATTGGTGTATTGTTGTTATTGGGTTCTTAGTTCTTAAACCTTGCTCTCTTTTGTTTGTTTGTTTGTTTGTTTTTTTTTTTTTCTTCATGAATAATATATTTTTTATACTTATTTATTACATTCATTAACTTATATGGCGTACTTTAAGTTACTTTTTCTTATCAATTACTTAAAAGAAAATTTTAAAATATAGAATAACGTTAAAAATTATTTTTTATTTCACAGTGATAAAAATATATTACCTTTCTACTAAAGCTTGGTTCCAAAAAACAAAAAGGGTTTCTTATGTCATTAAAGACAAACATCATGGCATGTTACAGTTAACAAAAATGCAATTCACAAGCCTACTCCATGGGTTGTTCCCATCAGCACCATTCCATTTGAATTCATTAAACACCATCCACAAATAGAAAAATGAAACTACCTACATAAGTACCATACCATTTAAAGCACATTACACCATCAACTGATATATATATAGACCGGTGAGTCAAGTGGCGCAATTAACTACTATATGAAAGCACAATATACTAACAAAAAATTTAAAATTAATTTTACTTTTAAGTCACATCGAAATACTTTTTCAATTAATACAAAAAAGCAACTTCTAACCCTTTGGAGTGTGACAACTCGTATTCTGTCACTTCTCCACGGCACAAGGTAAGGCCAAGCCCACATGGCATGCCCCATGGGATGCTCCACCTTTGACCTTAATTAGAGTCTTGGAGGCATCCATTTGTTTTTGAAATGTATTTTTCTCGATAAATATATTTCCAATAACATCTTGCCATTTGTCAAATGCCGGTGAAACAAGTATTAATGGGATTCCCATCAGGTCTATATTGGGGATTGAGTGAAGAGGAGGGGAGTCGATTCTCTTTAGCATAGGGGCAGAATTGGTCAAAAAAAATTGTGAACAATTTTGCCCCTACTTTAACAAAAACCGGCTCTCCTCCCATTCAAATGGATTGGAGATGATCCAAATGCTTATATTGGACAATATACTCAAAATTTTTTCACTTTATCCAAAGAAAGGCAAAAGATTGCACTATTATTTTATACAAATTTATGTGTGTGTGTATATATATATATATATATATCTAACACTTGAAATCCAAATTTTTTGTATGAAACCTATCAGTTGATGTGTAATAGTGTCGCTCTACTCACATAGATGGCTCTTAAAATATGCATTGCAAAGTGAGATTTTGAATACCATAAAAAAACTGACTTTTCATACTGAACACCAATTAAGTTTCATCTCCGATCCAACACTATAGAATCAGTATAGATTATTAGATTCCTCGAAACTTTGTATTGGGCCTTTTGTTTGTAAAGCTGATGGGAATATCCATTTATGTGGACCATAAAACAATTAATCATAAGATAAAGTCGTTTCCAATAAGGTTAGACTTTTTTTGCGGTAGAAAATTGACTTTAGCATAAATTTCATTAATGATTATGGTCTCTTTTTGTGGATCATAATCATAAGATAAAATAAAAGGCAACGCCCTTATGAATCATACAAAATTATTAATGTTGGGGTGCCACTTTGTTCACGTGGACATCTCTTAGAATATGTTTTGCAGGGTTGCAATTTCAAATGTCATAAAAGACTTTGGCTTTTTTTAATAGATACCAATTGATTTTTAGATGAGATGGTCAAATGCTCGATCGAAAAAATGGCATTATAACGTCAGTCACTAATTAATTAAATTGACAGGTAAACTTAATTGTTTAATGACTACATAATAAGTGTCATGCAAATTGTCACGTTAGTTTTAAGGAACTTGTAGTAGAAGTATAGTACTCTCTGCGACACTCATATTTTTATGTAGACATTTAGATATTAAGTTCATTATCAATGAAAAGATCATATGGTTGTGATTTGTCTTAGAATCTAGAAAATTTTCAGTTGAACATTTCTCTGTTTGATATGGAAAACTCACAACTTAGGAAGGAGAACCCATGTCCACCAATTCCAGCGCCAGTGGAAGTGAAAGAAACAGAGGTGATAACAGAGGAAGCAGTAATTACTACAATGAGAAGAGCACTGCACTTTTATTCCTCCATTCAAGCCCATGATGGCCACTGGCCTGCTGAATCTGCTGGCCCCTTGTTTTTCCTTCAACCCTTTGTATGTTTTTTTTTCTCACCATTCTATATACAACTATGTCTGCATCTTTATTCTTGTTTCTTAAATCTAGCTTAATTTCATATTATTATGATATGCAGGCAATGGCATTATACATCACTGGAGGTCTCAATGCTATATTTTCACCAGCACACCAGAAGGAAATTATTCGATACTTATATAATCATCAGGTTTTATTCTTAATTTTATTCTCTTTTGAAAATAAGTTTGTGTCTTTGAAGTCCTAGCTAGAAAACTAAAAAGTTGGCTCATTTTTAAACTTGTGTATTTGTTGGATAGAACGAAGATGGAGGTTGGGGCTTCCATATAGAGGGTCACAGCACAATGTTTGGGTCAGCATTGAGCTACATTGCCTTGAGAATACTTGGAGAGGGACCTGAAGATGGTGAAGATGGGGCAATGGCTAGAGGCCGGAAATGGATCCTTGACCATGGTGGTTTAGTGGCTATTCCTTTACGGGGAAAGTTTTGGGTCACGGTATATATGACCATTTGAAAGTTGAAACCGTTACCATATGTTAGTTTTAACAAATTAGCTAACAAAACACCTAACGAGAATGATGGAAGCATATTTACTTTCAACTGTAATATATAATCTTTAGCATATTGTGATTCGTGAACTTGTGATGTAAACTAGTCTCATTGAGTTATCTGTCAAGTGAAAACTCAAATGTCTCATCTCATGTAAAGGTACTGGGAGTGTATGAGTGGTCAGGCTGCAATCCACTTCCCCCAGAGTTCTGCCTTCTTCCTAAAATCTTCCCCATGCATCCAGGTTTTTTCCACTCACGTACATCTTTTTGTTGGAAAGCACATAATAAGATATATATATACTAAAGGTGTGTGTATCAAAGAGTTAGCCTTGGTGCATGTATCTAATACTCAAGGTGTTCATTATATGAAATGCAGGCAAAATGTTATGCTATTGTCGCTTGGTTTACATGCCAATGTCTTATTTATATGGGAAGAGGTTTGTTGGTCCAATCACTGGATTGATTCAATCACTAAGACAAGAGTTATATAATGAGCCTTACCATCAAATTAACTGGAATAAAGCCCGGAATACAATTGCAAAGGCTTGTTGAATCTTAATCCTTCTGCATTTCTTTTTTATTAGAAGCCTTTGCATAAGGTTTTTGCAAAAATGCGTTCAGCCAAGACAATAAATCATTATCACCATACATATTCAAATTACACAAGCAATTGTGAAGATTCCTGGTGAAGTTAATTCATACATAAAACTCACCTATGTTGCTAATTTAGGAGGATCTCTACTATCTGCATCCCCTCATACAAGATATGCTATGGGGATTTCTTCACCATGTAGTCGAGCCTATCCTGAGCTATTGGCCATTTTCGATGATGAGAGAGAAAGCACTCAAAGCTGCAATTGGTCATGTGCATTATGAGGATGAGAACAGCAGATACCTTTGCATTGGAAGCGTTGAAAAGGTTAAGAATTAGTGTGCTAGGGTTGCAGATACAATATATATATATATATATATATATATATATATATATATATATATCAAATTAAGTATTTGATATTTTCATCAATGAACTGAATTTTCAAGGTTATTTTTATTACAGGTACTATGTTTGATTGCCTGTTGGGCTAAAGATCCAAATGGGGAGGCATACAAGCTTCATCTAGGCAGGATTCCAGACAATTATTGGGTTGCTAAAGATGGCTTAAAAATTCAGGTTCTATATATTATCACCCCTTGCCTTTCATCTAGACAAAAGAAGAGAATAAATCAGAAAATAAAATATTCTAACATGCTCCTATGTGGAACAAGAACAAACCAATTAATTATCACATCCAGAAACATATTGAGGCATTTACCCAAAAGTCAAGCCTGCAAAATCTTGGTCCATTTAAAATCAAATATTTTATTTTGAAATGTAGTAATAAATGATGCCTGGTTTATTTGATGCAGAGTTTCGGGTGTCAGATGTGGGATGCGGGTTTTGCTATTCAAGCAATTCTCTCTTGTAATCTAAACGAAGAGTATTGGCCAACCCTTCGTAAAGCACATGAATTTGTAAAGGCATCACAGGTCAGAAATATATACATGATATACTCCTTACATTGTTTTTCCAAAGATAATGTGCTTTAACATAATAATCATGTTATTTTCTAGGTTCTAGAAAACCCTTCTAGGGACTTCAAAGCTATGTATCGCCACATAAGCAAAGGAGCATGGACATTTTCCATGCACGACCATGGCTGGCAAGTCTCTGATAGCACTGCTGAAGAGCTGAAGGTAATCACTCAACTCTATCAAAATAAATTACCAAAAATTTGTTTCAAAGCTGAATTTGACATTTGACAAAACCTTCTCTTTTGCAGGTTGCAATCCTGTTCTCACAAATGCCTCAGGACCTTGTTGGGGAGAAAATGGAGACACAGCGGTTTTATGATGCTGTGAATGTCATTCTTTCTCTACAAGTAACAAGTCAACCTTTCAAATTCTATTTTTGACTCAGTTAGAAATTAAGGATACATAAAATGTTGTTTGGTTTCACTTTTGAAACTTCATTATGATTAAGCTTTCCCAAATGCTTCACATGAATAATTGAAATTCTTTCAATTGCCACTACAGAGCAGTAATGGTGGCTTCCCAGCATGGGAGACTCGACGAGCATATGCTTGGTTGGAGGTAACTTCTCAAAGCTTAACAATTAAAAATCTTCTTCTTTTATATACCCTGCACTAGTTAACATAATTTTTTGTACCTAATTTCTCAGAAGTTCAACCCCAGAGAGTTATTTGAAGATACCGTTATTGAGAGAGAGTAAGAAATCTTCAACACAACAACGTATATATGCAAAGGTTTTGCTCATATTTGCTTCCTAACAACAAGGTTGTGTCATGCACCTTATAGGTACGTAGAGTGCACTTCAGCTGTACTTCAAGCTCTGGTACTCTTTAGGAAGCTCTATCCCAAGCACCGGAGGATAGAGATAGACAGTAGCATTTCCAGGGGAATTCAATACATTGAAGACGTCCAAGAACTTGATGGATCATGGTAATTTAGCTCTATATGAAATTTGGAGACAAAGTTCGAAACTCAGAACATTTGCTTTAATATCAAGTTCAATCATCAATCAGTTGTCGCCATACACTTGGGATGATGGTGACAGTGAAAAGCAGTCATTGGTTTTCTTTTATATATATATAAGATCTAATATAAAGGCTAATTTTCATCACTACATACTAAATCATCAAGTTTTATTACAGTCAACATTCTACTAAATAGCATTACTCTATAGGAAATGAATAATTTATAAATATTTTAACCTATATTAAGTATTGTTGAAGGATAAAAGATCATTTTTACAAGTATGGTTGTTGGGGGATTCGCTACACCTATGGTACATGGTTTGCTGTAGGGGCACTGGCAGCCTGTGGAAGAAGCTACAAAAATTGTCTTGCATTGCGCAAAGCTTGTGAATTTTTGCTATCAAAGCAGCTACCTAATGGTGGTTGGGGAGAAAGTTACCTATCAAGCCAAAACAAGGTATGGAACAGATCGTTTCAATTTGACTTTAGATTCTCAGGCAACAAATATGAGACAGTTTTTATAGAGTTCATTTGTCCGAACAAGAAACGAGTTGCCCAAAACCTGTTCGACAAATGGGTCCTATAAGAGCGAGTCCGAATTGCTAACAAGTGAGACAACAAGATTGTTGAGAATCTTTATCCAATTATAAATATGTATACTGCCAAGCCATATGAAAAAATAAAAATAAAAAAATTGGAGAATGAAAAGAAAGAACTCAAGTTTGTTTCTTTGTGAAACAGGTTTGGACGAATATAGAAGGCAATCGTGCAAATTTAGTCCAAACTGCGTGGGCCTTGTTGTCCCTCATTGGGGCTGGGCAGGTCGGTGCATCATTTTCTCTTCAAATAGTCAACTATTTGCATTGCACTATAACATAGAATTGCTAATGCTGCATAAGAAGACCAAAGAATGTAATAATATTTCGTTATAGAAAGAAAAAATATTACCAAAAAACTCTACATGCATGCATGAATATGAACAGAAAAATTAAGATCATTTACACAAATAAAGTCAAGAAAGTATGAAGCTTAGATATTCAACTTTTAGGAAATACAAACATGCCCATATGTTGATTTTGAATGTTTTCACAACTTTAGGCCGAGATAGACCCAACACCAATTCATCGTGGAGTAGGAGTATTAATCATTTCACAGATGGAAGATGGTGACTTCCCTCAACAGCTAATTCATGTCTATTTAGAATCCAACACATTTAGATAAGTTCACAAAGTTTTCCTACAATCCATGCTATTAAATTAACATGTCTTTAAATTAGCAACGATTCTCACGTGATTTTGAAGACGTGTCAATTTAATGAGTAATGCTACTCTTCACACTGACATATTTTAAATAGCTTTCATTTTCTTTAAATGGCTTACATCACTACAAAAAACACAATTTTTATTGACATAGGTTTACTGACGTGTCAGGTCGTCTGACACGTCAGTAAATCCTCCTGACGGGGCTTTCCTGACGTGTTTCGGTCGTGAAGAATGTGGGTGTCAGGAAATGGGAATTCCTGACGTGTCATTTTTGGCACGTCAGGAATTACTGACGTGCTAGATCCAACACGTCAGAAAATACTGACGTGTTGGATTTAACACGTCAGGAAAATTTTTTGACGTGTCAAATTTTGACACGTCAACAAATTTTCTGACGTGTCCAGTAAATTTTTTTAATTAAAAAAAAATCCAAAAAAAATTAAAAAAAGAAAAATTAATTTTTTTAATAATTTTAAATTTCCTGACGTGCCAAAATTGACACGTCAGGAAATTTAAAATTATTTTTCTTTTTTTAAAATTTTTCTGGATTTTTTTTTCAATTAAAAATATTTTTTTTAGTCTGAAGAAGTACGTTTCTTCTTCCCCCAGCTCTCTCCCTGCTGCCTTCTTCCTTCCTCCATTTGCACTATCTCTCTCTCTCTTCTTTCCTCCATTTTCAAAAACTCAAGCCCAAAAAATCTTCAAAAAATCAAAAACCCAAATCAAAATATAAACTTTATCCTTCTTCCTTCTTCTATCTTCTTCTCTTCAAATAAAAAATAAAAAATCTCTCAAATCAAATCAAAATAAACCAAATCAAAGCTTCTTCAAATCAAAAATCTCTCTTCTTCGATCCTCTTCTCTTCTCCTTTTTTTTTCTTTCTTTTTTTTTTTTTTTTTTTTTTTTTTTTTTTTTTTTTCTGCTTCTCTTCTGCAATCTTCTCTTCTCCTTTTTTTTTTTTTTTCTTCTGCTTCTTCGATCTTCTGACTTCTCTCTTTTTTTTTTCTTCTTCGATCTTCTGATCTTCTCTTTTCTTTTTTTTTTTCTTCTCCTTCTCTTCTCTTCACCTTTGTTTTTTTTTCTTCTTGATCTGCTTTTCTTCTAGAAGCCGTGCAGAGAGAGTGAGAGAGAAGAGGGAGATTCAGAGAGATTGAGAGAGAAGAGGGAGATTAAGAGAGAGAAAAAAAATTTGGAATTAAATAAGAAAAGTAGCTGGAGAAATAATAAATAATAAAATAGAGAAAGAAGAGGGAAAATTAAATTGAATGTCCCGCTTTTTTATTTTTTGACGTGTTAATTTTAGCACGTCAGAAATTTCTGACGTGTTAGTTTTGACACGTCAGTAAATGCTGACGTGCCAAATCAACACGTCAGAAATTTACAATATATATATACCTGATATTTTTTTAAAAAAAGTAAAAATAAAAATACTGACGTGCTAAATTAGCACGTCAGTAATTTATAATATTATATATATATATATATATATATATATATATATATATATATAAACCAGATAAAAAAAAAAAAAAAAAAAATTGAATGCAAATGCGATGGGTGCCTGCTGGCCTTCCAAGGCACATCCTGACGTGCCTATGTGGCACGTCAGGAATATATATATATATATAAAGAAAAAAAAAAAAAAAAAAAAAACATAAAAGAATTCCTGACGTGCCAAATTTGGCACGTCAGGAATTCTTGACGTGCCAGATTTGGCACGTCAGGAATTCCTGACGTGCCACATATGGCACGTCAGGAATTCCTTTTATCATATATATATATATATATATATATTTTTTTTTTAATTTTTTTTTTTTATAAATCATGTTTATTTTATATTATATATGTATAAACATTATATTTACTGACGTGTCATTTTGACACGTCAATAAATTATTGACGTGTCATTTTAACACGTCAATAAATTATTGACGTGTCAAAGTAACACGTCAATATTTACTGACGTGTCTAATTTTGACACGTCAGTAAATATTAAATTATTATGTTATTTAAATAAAAACTTTTAAAATAAAATTGAATTCAAATTTACTGACGTGTCAGATAGTGACACGTCAGTAAATCCTGACGTGTTATATTCAACACGTCAGTAAATGTTGACGTGCCACTTTTGGTACGTCAAAAAAAATTTGTTGACGTGCCAGTTTTGGCACGTCAATATTTACTGACGTGGCAAAAAAATGGAACTGTTTGACACGTCAGGAAATTGCCTTTTTTTTGTAGTGCATGGAAAGCCACTTAAAACACTCAACTTTAGCTGGTGTAAAATGTAAATTGAGTGTGATAAATAGGTGTGAAGAGTGACATTACTTTCAATCCAATTTGAAAGAAAACTTTGTCCATTTAAGTGTATGCAAGTTGGTCTTTTTTTTTTTTTTTTTTTTTTCCTTTTCTTCTTTATCAAAATAATTTTTGACTTATTAATTTATTTTTTTCAAGCATGGTATATATATATAATCGATGGCTATTGGCAACAGGAAATCACTGGAGTAATTATGAGAAATTGGACACTAAACTACTCATCATATAGAAACATTTTCCCGATATGGGCTCTTGGAGAATATCGGAGGCGAGTTCTGTTTGCATGATAACCTGAATGCGTAAGCAAATGATTGCATATTGAACCTCATGAGCCCAATTTAGCTTGAAAGAGAATGGTCTCTCCAATAATACATATGTATAACTTTCATGCAAGTTACCAAATAAATGCATAAGATTCTCTACTACTTGAAAGATGTAAATTATGTCATAATTAGTTTGATGTGAGACAAACAGCAACTCAATCATGTAATGCAATATAATATATATTAATATATGTGAGTGTTAAATGTGCAATATCATTCAATATAAACCTTATAGTTTTTTTCAAGTTTTTTTCTCTTTTTGTTTCTCTTCTAAATTTTGCATGAGGACCATGTTTCATCAATATCTTTGCATATTCAACTTTCAAATAAAGCACCTATAATATAGTTACTTTTATTAAAGTATTAACTAAATAATTGAATTTATTATTTTTTATCAATTTAAATATATAGATAAGTGATGATTTACCATGATATTAGAGCTTAGGTACTTTTGAATTTGAATCTTAACTCTACAAATTAATTTCTCATTTCAATTAAAATAGTGTATGTTGTCTTTTAAGATAAATAGTGATTTGACACTTTCGATATTTTAAACTACGCCTTTCTTCCCAAAAAAAAAGTTCTTGTGTTCTCTTTTTCTCTTTGAGTGGTCATTTAGTTTATAAGACGCAAAGAAGGAGGTAATTTTTTTTGAGAAAAAAAAAAGAAGCAAAATCCATCTCTGTGGCTACATGGATTTGCAATAAACTTCATGTGGTATGCAAAAATAACATATAAGTCTTAACTATTAACTTATGTACAAAATTTTGGTGAATTCCATTAGTGAGCCACGTTTTAGATCCAATTTTATAATGACACGCATTATTCATAATGCACATGGCACCAACTTAGACCTGATTTTACACTTATTTGAAATATTTTCTTCTTCCACTCTATTGCAACTAAAAATCAATGATTCATACCACCAAATTATTTGTAAACCGCAATTAGAGATAAATAAATAACCCAACAAAACTTAATAATAAAACACACTTCTTCATTAAAGTACTCAGTAACTATCAAATACAATAAATCAAAAATCCAAATACGTCTCTAAAATACATTCCCCCATGCAGCAGCATAGTCTGGGTTCATTAATATTTAAAAACTATAACTTCAATTGTCTCACATTCCAACTAATTAAACAAAAACAAACACTACAACACACTTATTGAAACCTCTAATTCTAATTAGACTCCAACAACTCCCTCCCACATTCCGCTACCTGTGTATCTGATCAACTCAAGGAACCACCTGCTAATTCTGAAAATTTTACAAGAAATAAGGATGAGTGTAGGTAATGGTATTAGGGGATTTGTAAGTTTAGACAAACTAATTAATGTTTCATATTCCAAATTATTGTGAGCAAACAAAATTCCCATAGAAATATTTTTACAATAAATTTATCCAAGGTCACCGTTATGCCACAAAGACATCAAATATCACAAATCAGAGATATACTTGCAAAATGCTTGTAGCTTAACTTTCCATGTAAGAACCCATCAAGAATATAGATAAATTATATTCTTAATAAACTTTGATAATAACCAATTCTCCAAATAAAAATCCATACAAGTATAGATCAACGGTTTTAAAAAGGGGTAATACTAAACACACTCCCACTTCTTTAAACTCAATATCGCACTTCTTTAAGTGACTTTTAAAATCATCAATATTTAAATTACTATTTAAAAAATATTAGGTTGGGAGAGGGGGCATGGCCATCTTCCTTGCCATAAGTTAGGAGAGTGTTTGGCAAACCCTTTTCCCTTCGCTACTGTAGCTAACGTGGATTAATTAATAGGAATAAAAAGTAAGAATGTTTGGTATGAAAAAATGAAAAAAATTTTGTTTGTAGCGATTTTTTTATTTGAATAATAATAAAAAGTAAATGATGTGATATGAAAAATGAAAAAATGAAAATGTTTTTATGTTAATTTTTTTGGGGAAAAAAAAAAAAAGCATGAATAATGTTGAAGAGATGGAAAAGGGTTGCCAAACGGCGTCATGCTCCTATGAGCACATACAGCTATTCAAGATAAGGTTGGTGGTGACATACAACCACATTCATAGCATGCTAAATAGCAACTAAGCTAATTAGAAACTAAGTCTCACCCACACCACCACCTCCTGCGCCTTCACCCACACCACCACCCATCCCCACTCGGCCTCAACGCATCATCTCCCGACTCACCTATTTGAAGGATTTTATTTGTGCGCCTCTACCTAACAAGTCCATCACGACTTCCTCTCATCAGCACTCGGCAGGTATGGTCCATTCTCTGTCTCATTTTCTTTCATATGATCGTTTTCAACCCAAACACTTGGCTTTTTTATCTGCTTTGTCTTAACCATAAAGATCTCATCAATTATACACAAGCGGTCCAACACTCACATTGGCGAGATGACATGGCTTCTGAAATTCAAGCCTTGGAGGCAAATCACACTTGGACACTTCAAGCCTTACCATCTGGCAAACGACCCGTCGGTTGTAAATGGGTCTTCAAGACCAAGCTTCGAGCAGATGGCACCATTGAAAGGTACAAAGCCTGCCTTGTGGCTAAAGGCTATTCTCAAATTAAAGGGCTCGATTATCATGATACCTTTGCACCTGTTGCCAAGCTTGTCACTGTTCGTTGTGTCCTTGCCGTTGTTGCAGCCCGTCATTGGTCTCTCCATCAGCTGGATGTTCATAATGCTTTTCTGCATGGAGACCTTGATGAAGAGGTCTACATGACCATTCCACCCGGTTTTTGCAAGAAGGGGGAGAATTGAGTCTGTCGTCTCAACAAATCACTTTACGGGCTTAAACGAGCCTCTCGCAATTGGTTTTCCAAATTTTCTTCTATCCTTGTTGCTGCTGGTTTTCAACAATCTCCAGCTGACCACTCTCTATTCACTAAGTCACAAGGCCCTTCTTTCACAATAGTTCTTGTTTATGTCGATGACATCTTGGTGGTTGGTAATAATCTGGATTCCATTAGCAAACTCAAAGACTTCTTAGCCCAAAAGTTTCGCATCAAAGATCTTGGTACTTTAAAATATTTCTTGGGCCTCGAAGTTGCTTGATCACCAACCGGTATCTTTCTTAATCAACGAAAATATGCTTTGGACATTCTCAGTGATAGTGGTCATCTTGGTGCTCAGCCAACTACCTTTCCAATGGAGCAAAATCTCAAGCTTACAAATGAAGAAGGTACTCCCCTACTTGATCCTAGCCCTTATCGGCGTCTTGTGGGCCGTTTGCTTTATCTCACTATCACTAGGCTCAACATTGTGTATTCCGTCAACATTTTGAGTCAGTTTATGCATCAACCACGCCAGCCACACTACGATCCTGCCATCAGAGTTCTCCGCTATATCAAATCATCCACTGGCAAAGGTATTTTTTTCCCTACTGATTGTGACTTCCAAGTTTATGGTTACTCAGATTCAGATTGGGCGAGTTGCCCCATCACTCGTCGATCCACCACCGGCTATTTTACTACACTTGGCAATAGCCTTCTCTCATGGAGAACCAAGAAGCAAACCACTGTCTCCCGCTCTTCCGTAGAAGCTAAATACCACGCTATGGCAGCAACCACTTGTGAACTCCTTTGGCTCAAGATGCTTCTTCAATCTCTCGGGGTTCCTCATTCTCAACCCATGAAGCTCTTTTGTGACAATAAAGCAGCCCTTCACATTGCTGCCAACCCCGTTCTTCACGAACGAATGAAGCATATCGACATTGATTGCCACCTTGTTCGTGAAAAACTCTGTGCTAAGATCATCTCTACAGCTCACGTCCCTGCTAGCCATCAGCTTGCCGATATTTTCACTAAAGCTTTGGGCCGTGACAACTTCCTTAGTTTCCTTAGCAAGCTGGGCATTATGGATCTTCATGCACCAACTTGAGGGGGAGTATTGAGATATGATTTGATTCCTTGAAATTCCTCCCTTGATTATCTACCATTTATTTCTCTTAATTAGTTTCCATGTATAAGAGCCAAGACAATAGTAGTATAAGGGGCTGTTCTAGGGATGAGCGGTAGCCATTGAAAAATAGCGGTAACTAACAAGCAAGAGATTGAGCTTTTTTTTTTTCTTTTTTTTTCTAGTAAGTAATGTGGAATATATCAAAAAGAGCAAAGGGGCGCAACCCTAGTAAACGAATAGTATACAAGAAAATCAAAATAGCTAATCATTAAAGGAGCTAGACAAGCATATGTCCAAGTAAAGTGAGAGAATAAGAAAAATGACTTGAGCTCCTCCAAAGTCCTTTCTTGATCTTCAAGAGATGGAGCTTTAAAAGGCCATTGCTCTAATATGCAGTGCATTAATTACTGCAGTAGTTTTCTTGCTAGGAACTCTTTTCAAACCTTCCTTGGACTGTGTTAGGTTGGGCTGCCATCATTTGCGAACCAGAGGCCTATTGGCCATATGCCATGGAGCTCTCTCCAACACTGAATTCAAACTGTCATAGCAATCAAATTTGTGAAACATAATATATTTTGTATGTATGCATGCAGTTCATTGACTGTATATTATTAAATCAATATCTAACATTTTCAATATGATGCTCATATTATCTTGAGTTTTTGACTGTAGTTCATTGACTGTATTATGTGCACTAGCCCCCCAGGCCTCCCACAGCCAGTAACACACTCAATATGTAGGGATGTAATTATTTACACATAAATGGAAAAAGGAAAATTCTTCTCAGATTGAATTTCAGTACCAGGAAGTAGGAGGCTAGAACCGTTCTATGTTTTCTTAGTTTCGCACTAAGATTTCACATTGGCAGAGGAGATGGGAGACAGTTTGGCTGCAGTTTCCTTTCAACTTTCAATACTGCTATTTGGGACATTACTTGTAAGAAAATTATAGACAACCAAAAAAAAGGCCAAAATATAACAAGATCCATTGCAACAACCCATTCCAGAACCCTGGAGAGGATTCTCGTGATGAAAGGAGTAAATGAGAAAGTTGCCCGTGGTGCTGGTGATATTTTGAGTGTAGAAAGTAGGCAATAGATTCTTAGTATAATACCAGCTGCAGAAATGGTAGTGAAGACTAAAAGATAAAAGGTGTTGGTGCGTGAAGCCCATGCGCTGCTGGAAGGGACATTAGTCGAGAAAGAGTTGGCTGGAGATGGTAGAAAAAGGGTGTGTGGCTTGTGTAGGTAGGGATGTTGCAGTAGATTTGAGATTTATACTCCAAACAAAAGCGTTATTGAGACAAAAGAGAAAAAGTAAAAGGATGAACCCGAAAGGGTTTGAGAAATGGTCGTTTAGGTGGGGGAGGTAGGGAGGAGAGCTCTTCCCTCCTCCATGGGAGAGGCCTGAGAGGGTTTAGCAAGTGGAGGTTTTTTTTTTTTTTTTTTTTTTTTTTTCAAAAACCATTTTTAAAGGGCCTCATTTTCTTTCATACGAGTTAAAATGTGATATCGTACATGTAAAATCAATTTTTTGCATCACATTTGCCATGGCATGTCGTTTCTCTTTCAGAATATGACATAACCACAACAGGGATTTGTCCATCACATTTTGAAGGCAAAGTTTTGGTATTTGAAAAAATGACAACAAAAAAAGTCACTTAAAGATGGTGAAGCGGGAAATGCATAGCTCCAACAGTATAACGAATTGCAGAGTATGGAGAGAATGACCACACCTTATTTGTAAATTGTACTGCACTTACAAAAGAAAAGAAGAAAAGGGAAGATAATGATGACTCAAATTCTTGCACAATCAACCGATCATATGTACATGTTCTACAATGATCCTTATTGGGGATAACAGGACAGCTTGAAAATTAGCAAATCAGAATTCCATTTCATCATACTTGCCATAGAGAAGATCAAACACTAATGAACCATATAAGGGAGTATAAAGAAATGAAACTTCGCAAGTCAAAGAATCGTCGTGCACTAATGCATCTTCAATCCGCTGCTGCTTTCTCCCCCGCTTGCTCTATACCTTGCAAAGATGGTAAATGCATTAAAGAAACCACAAAACGGCACCATGAACAATAAATTTTTCCAAACACACAAAAGCATTGCACTGCCAATCAAAAGCTTAAACCATATAAAACACTACACACAACTTAATGACTTCTTGCACAAATGCTAAACACCTTGGCCCTTGAGAAAGAAAATCATGAATGGAATGATTAATGATCAAAGTCAAGCAAATAAGGAAAATCATGCACTTCAGTCATACTATGATATTACCATCCCAATTACTATCTCATTGTTCAATTCAATATCTCAATTTGGGTTCTTGTACACTAGGACATGACCAGAAAAGTGCAGTCAATGTCAGATTTCTTTCACATTCATACTGCTAGCATTACTGGTAATATAAAAAGAAGTTAGGTACTTGGAATTAAGGGCAATTAGGGAAGAGGAAAGAGATAGAACAGCCAGCAAGCAGATGACAAGGGAAAGATTGGGAAGCAACTTGCAGCATATTCTATGTAACCATAGATGCAATGAAATTTGGAGGGGAGAACAGGACACCATTGCAACTTGCAACATGGTTCTCACGATTTTGGTTATACAATTTGTTTTTTTTTTTTTTTTTTTTTGTCAATCTTTTTTTTTCCTCCAACTCAATACCTATTTCCAACCCTTATACAAGGAATGTGTACAAGAGAAACATCTTAAGAAAAAAACTAATTCCTAAACTATGTTAAAGACACCTTACAAAGAGAGCTAGAGTAAGAGAAGACGGAAAAGACAACAACAATAAAGCACCACAAACACATTGGAAACACTGTTAGATATTCCATGAAGAATCATGCACATAAATAACTTCAGACATGAACCCAACTTAAATGAAAATTGCAATTATAGCATGAGTTTCTTATCAAGATTAAAGTATTTACACAAAGTTTTAGTCTCACCAGTTTAATCCTTCTTGTGGAAGACTACGACTGTAGAAAGGAAATTCAAAGAGAAAACTTGCTTTGAACCAGAAGGGCAAATTCCCATATACTGCTGGTGGCAGTAGAATTAGAGGGCTGCCACATAATATGTTAATCTCAGCTACTTTTTCCTCCAAAATACACAAAATAAACACACACACACACACACACAAAAAAAAAAGAAAAAAAAAAGAAAAAAAAAAAAGAGAAGATGAATATAACCTAGTTCTTCTTTTATAAAGCCTATATTCAGCTACATTCCCGAACTTCTTATCTGCCGATACCTGTTTCCATTTGTGCAGTATATTATAAGCCGATTCAGAAAATGCTGAATATTGTAATAAAATCAGAAGCAAGAAGACACAAACCTCAAGCAATGGTATGCCACTGATGAAAAGAAGCAACAATGTGAGGAAGAATGGCCCAAGGATTACAAGCCACTCAGCACCTTCTAGTACCGGTGTGGAAGCCACAAATATTCCCCACCAGAGTAGAATCTGAGCTTAACATTCATCAAGCTTCCATTAATTGATGGAAATGGAATCAAAGTAAATAATGTAACAAAGTTGTTCAATGACTGATGCGTATACATATAAGTATGCTGATCATGAGGTATGGCTTTTGAGCATGTGAGATGTATGAGGCAAGCATATGGAACCAGAACCCCAGAACCAAAGAAATAATTTTAGTCACTTCCTCAAAGGAGTTAACAAATTTAGTATTAGTAAACTAACAATTTTTCTAAAGAAGTATCAGTCTTCTAGTGCCACAATACTGGAGATTCATGTCTAAGATATGAGTAATGCTTGTTGATCCAAAGATTGATTTTCACTACCACATCATCATAGTTGTATGGAAGTCATATGAGAGTCTACTAAATAGCTTTTCTCCTAAGATATAGTTCCACCCACAATCAAACAGCCTAAATGAACATAATGTCCAATATATTAAGCTGAACAGCAGTTGCAAATTATGAGTGGTTGATAAAGTTCCATATGGAGGTGCTTATACTAAAGATAGTAAAGAATAAGAAGCACATAAACTTAAAGTGGTGAAGCTTGCAACAATAACCATGAAAGAGATATCATCAATTACAAATGAGATTGATATAAAGGTATAACTTAAGCTCTGCTGTAGTAGCACCATCACAAATTTCTAAAAAGCATCAAGAACAGCTGCATGCAGCACCAGTGCAAGAAGTAGTGGCGTTTGAATGAAATAGAAGCACTAACCTCGCCAAAATAGTTGGGATGACGAGAGTATTTCCAGATTCCAACATTGCACCATCTCCCTCTATTTTCTGGAGAGTTTTTGAATACCAATTTTTGCTGATCAGCTGTTGCTTCAATTAAAAAACCCACTGACCACATAATCCAGCCAACTATGTCCGCAGCCTGGAGAGATGGATTTCTTGAGCTTGAATTAACCACTGTGACAGGCAAACTAACTGTCCACACCCAGACAGCCTGCAGTGAAGGGGAAAAAATAGGCTTTAATACAATTTGAATGTTAATACAGCCAGTCCAACCGGCCCCCACAAACTAAAAGCATCAATACAGTGCTATAGCTAATTCAAAATAGAAAATAGAGAGCTATAAAAACCTGAAATATCCAGAATATTGCCAGCTTTCCCAAATTACTACGCATTTCATCAAAACGTCTATCCTCCCCCCACTGCAAGATCCTAATCATATCAACCAGAAAATCAAAATTAAATAGAAAGTTGATATCTAGATGATACAGTAATATACAGCAACAATGTCGTTAAGCTTCGGCCATGCCCAAAGGATAAGAATATTTAATAGCAGCAGTAGTAATGGTAGTAAGTTGAAGTTTTCAGGTAAGTATATAAACTAATTTAAAAACGCGAAATGGGTGCAACCCAAAAAACACAAGTATATGGAAGTAAACAAGGAAATACACCTGCATTAATGACATTTAGGAAAAAAAGAAAACAAATATTTACAATCTAAAAGAAAAAGTGACTAGAAGAGCTAATAGAGTCCGTCCACCACTATGATCTAAACTAAGCAGGGGCCAAGTCAGCAAAAGAAAAAGAAAAAAAAAAAAATCCCTGAAGATTGTCTATGACATGACAAAGGACATGGACCAAGGTAGAGGTGAATGGTAGAGAATTTCATCTAAGAGAATCCAACAGGTTGGAAACCTGAGGCTTGGTGGAGTCAAGTCTAAAAAATGAAACCAAGTTGTACATTTGATGATCTGACTATAGCCTGTAAATAGACACTAGCCTAACTACTAATACACTTCATTCACGTTAGAATCAGAATTTTCATCCAGAGAAGAAATTAAACTAAAAGAGGTTTGCTTTATGCAATGTTACATTAATCATACCTCATTAACAGAAACAATCCCAGGCGAAGACCCCATATGAATACAAGCAAAGTCAGGACTATCTGAAAAACAGAGCAGCAAAGTGATATACAGTGAGGCTATGTTCAAGTTCAACAACACACTGAGCCACATAAGGTATATATGCACTTAAAGAAATATAAATTCCAATTATTTATGAAAACCCGAACAAAGACTAAACGTATTTATCCAAAAGAAAAACATAAGTTCAAATTCCATTATAATCATAACGCAGTACTTTTACCTTATGTGCCTTTCAGAATTAAAACCAGTAGATCTTACCTGTCTAAAATTCCATGTGCCTTTCAGAATCAGAGTCAATATCGCAATTATCACAAAATTTGTGCTTCCTGTAAATTCAATGAAAGATAAATAAAATTTAACCAAAAAAAAAAAAAAAAAAAACTGGAAGCAACATATGGTCAGCAAAACTGAAATTATCTTATAATAGACGACTGCCCCATTATTTCTTCTCGTTTTCTTTTCTTGTTAGACGTGTTCAAAGAGCTCAGTAAGGAACCAAATTCTTTTTCACTTATGTTTTCCTACCATTTCTCAACAACCAAACAAGAACCCATTTCTCTTTCTACAAGTCCGAGAAAGCAAAGAAATTAAACGATAAGGAGAGAAAGAACAAGATACCGGCAAAGTCAGTGACTTTATCGAATTTGAGAAGGGCTGTGACTATAAAGAACAAAAACTGATACCCCACCTGCAATACCCATCAAACTTCTTTCATATTTCAAGACTAAAAAACTCAGACATGAAAATCAGTCAAGCAGAGAGAGAGAGAGAGAAAGTTTACAGTGACAATGGCAGTTAGGCCTAAGAAATGGGAGTCGATAACGGTTCCCATGACGATGGCGCTATATCTTTTCTCTGGTTCTCTCCCCCTATGCTACTGCTGATGCTCGTCAGCTCGTGGCTTTTGTATCAGGATTAAATGGATTTAATTATTTAAAATATATTATAGAGATTTAAAAAAACATATATTATTTAATTATATGATGACTATTGACTATTATTTTAATTTCGGGAATCTTTATTGTCTACGTAAAATTGTAGAAGAGCTTTTCTGCGTGCTCTCTTATTCTCCATTCGACACTTGTGGTTGGGATATCTGCAACGTTACCCTTTGACTTTTAATTTCAAAGTTTGACCCTATGTATTCTACTGCTGCTATTAACGACCAGAATATTATTTAACTGAGTTGGAAGAAATTTCTTCCAAAATGAAAATAGACCCAATTGATAGCGGTGGCTTGGATAATAGTTTGCCAACTTATTTTATCAACAGGGTCTTTGTCATTTTGGTGTTTTGGATAATAGTTTGCTTGGTTTTTATCTAAGAGGGTTGCTTGGTTGGAATCTATTGGATTGGTATTACTTGGGTTTTGTGCCCTTTTGCTTCATTGGTTCATGGTTTTCTCACCTCAAATTCACCATGTTTAAAAGAGAGAAGGGAGAAGCTTGTGGAGGTGAGGACATTTTCAGAGTTGGGTGAGAAAACATTTCAAACTTTAGTGGATGAGGAGTTAACCGCTGTGAAGCATGTTAAAAAAAATATGTGCATTTTATATGTTTAAGGACACTTGGCAACTTTAGAGACTAGGTTGGAGTTTGGAGAAAATTTTTGTCCACTATTAACCAATTTTCATACTTTTCTCGAGAGGCGTAAGTGAATTTCTCCTCAAAATTATTTATCTTGTAGTATTATTTTATTTTTACTAGTTATTAGTTGGCCTCCCAAGAACAAAATCTTAGTTCCGCTACTCTACAGAAGGAGAGTAGCATTCCGCCCTTATGTCATTTACCATATTTCTTGTCACGCCCTTGTTAATTTTGTTATGCTAGAGTGAAATTGAAAATAAATTACATGAAGAACTTCTTGTTAAATTGTTTGCAACAAAGACTCGCGTGCAGAGTTGATGCCAAGTTGTTTGCTAGCGTGTGGGGTTGCTAATAGTATTTGGAAGCGTCCAATATGCTTTACGTAGGTAGCAAGGTTGACGTAAGACAAAAGGGGAATAAAAGAAAAGGTATATAAATTTTATGTTGAACGGAGTTTTATTAGTCGATAATAAAGTTTGACAGAGTCTCACAGCCCAAAAAAAAAAAAAAAAAAAAGAGTCGTACCTTTAAAAGAGAATCTCATCTCAATAATTTAGAGCTTTAATAAGCCCTTGTTGACGATTTGAATTCCCGTTGACATGGAACTCCCGGTTGATGATTGAGCTGAAACACTATTAATTGGTGATGCGTCAATTTGTGCATCATTATCCCCTTGTTCGAAAAAATTTGCCTCAAGTTTTGAATGCATCAAAGATTCTCTCTTTATTTCTCTCTCAAGACATGCCGAGCCAAGAGCAAATGATAAACAATCATGCAGGGGGGGTATAAAATATATGTTATCTACAAAGAACCATTTGGTCATAAACTACCCAATGACACTCAAATTCAAGCCGGTGCAATGGAGACTTTATCAACCTGAACAATGTACTCAAGCGTTGCAAAAGCAGGAATTTGCACACCAGGACCTAACTCTGCTCCCTTCTCCCCAAATCCCAAACTGGGAGGAATTATCACTTTCCTTTTACCCCCTGCCTTCATAGATCTTAATGCATATTCTATTCCTTCACACACTCCCTTGCTGTATGGCCTAGACCCCATTACTAGAGCCAATGGCTTCTTCTCACCACCAAATGTATCCACAAACACTTCCCCACTGCCTTGTACCTTTCCCTTGAGATCGATCACAACCAAGTCTCCTGGCCTTGGAGAAGCCCCCCCACCAACTATCACTTCATAATACCTGATCCAAAATTTATGCATGTTGTAAGAAAAATGAGGATAATTCAGTACTTCAAAGGTCAAGTTATGGGCAATTATGATAAAATATACATACCTTATGCCATTAGGCAACACCACCTCCTCTTCCGTATCGACATTTCTGTAGAACATAAATTTGGTTATTGGTTGCATTTCAAACAACCAGTTTATGAAGAGTGTCTCAATTTTCATATAAAGATGAAAGCAATAGATTTCAGTCATCCAGTCACTCAGTGGGAATAGCACAAATTTTTTGAATATGGTTTACCTGATTGCACTGGTCACAGCCAAGTAAAATACATATTTAGACAGGCCAAAATTTCAAATATTTCTACTTTAATTGTTGGTAGAATTGCCTTCTTTCTTTTCTTCTTTCGATATATAACATCTGTATTTTTTTTAAAAAAAAAAATGAATCAAAGTCTTGACGTATTGCCAAAATTTGAGCATTTGTTCAAAGCTAAGGTCAAGAGTCCTAACCACGGGCTTCATCATAAGATATTGTGTTTTTCAGTAACCTGCAGGTGTTTATCAAGAATATCTGAACCAAGTCATTATGGTTACCCATTGTAGATAGGCTATTAGGTTTTATTTTTTGCATTGGCAAATTCATGTGTCAAAAAATGGTTTTGGGTTGTAATGTTTAGGTTTGAGTTGAGGGTTAAATTGGTTAAAAAAAAGGTCCAAGACATGAAATATTATAGTTTGTGAATGTAGTCCAGCAAACACCTAATTGGAGTAAAACGACCATATCTTTTGATTTCGATATTAAATGAAGACAAACTTGGTAAGCATTGGAAAGATAATTCAAAGGTCTACAACTTTGTATTTCAAGAAAAGTTTCCAATTCCGATGTTTACTAGGTCAAAACAGAATGTTAATAGAAGTTTCAAAATCTTGACAAAATGCCTCGGTTGCAATCCAGTTGAAAGCCATTCAAACAAGAATTGGACAGAATTCACCCTTCAAACAGGATTCGATGGCCGATTGTTTTAACCTAGTTGATTTAGCCTAAAAACATTAGTTTTCTCAGCCTCTATATAAGCATCATTCATAATCCACAACTTCTCATAAGCCTAGAGGTGGTTTCTCAATTGTTTTGGAGAGGTTTTTCAGTGTTCTTGAGGCGCCTAAACAGATTCAAACCTTCTCCTAGTTGATTCTCCCTATTCAAACCACAAAAAAGCTTACAACCACTAGAATTCTGAGTTGAAGGGATAGAGGTTTGTTCCTGAAGGTGATCTATATATGTAGAAGAAGGCCAAAGGCTCTAGAGCTACCGCGATGAGAGGTGAATGGGGAGCGATTTGACGGAGTTGCAAAATTGGGTTTTCAGAGTGACAAAGGTTTTGTAAGTAAGAAAAACCTTTAACATATAAGTCTTCTAAGTCTTCTATCGTCGATGCCTTTAGGGTTAGCCAGCTCACAAAGTAGTTTACTTTGAATAGTTCCTCAAAAGTTTTTCACTGTAGATTTCCTCCATCATTGCTTTGATTTAATTTTGGTATTGATAGCTTTGGTGTTTTCCTTTTGAAGTTAATAACTTTTTTTTAATTTGATTAATAACAACTTGAATTTAAATCTTAATGTTCATATTCAAGACCACCCATAAAAAAAATAAAAATAAAAAATAAAAAATCAGTTTGTCTAATGGTTATGAACTTATGATGAAAGAAATTTGTTCATCCATGTAAAGAAAAAGAAAATCAGTAAACTTGCTCTAGCTCCCTCAAAAGCGAGCGAATTGGGCATGAGAACAATTCCACACATGCAAAGAAGACAAAATTATTATATAAACCTTGCATTTTCAAGAAAATCTCAGCTCTGAGCAATTTTGTGATGACAAACCTGGTATCTGCTTCTTGCTGGGAGACTTCAATGCGGGTCTTAACCTGTTCAGAGATTACACCAACAGCGAGGAAGGCAGCCCACGCAAGGCCCGCACCGAGCCCGAAGCGCCTGGTTAAGGAGGAAGCTATCCAGTCTGTGGAGTCAACAGTGGAGCGTTTTTTGGGTTTCTGTTGTTCCACTTTAACAGAGACTGGCGGTTGCTGCTCCGATGAAGAGGTAGTTAGCTGCGGAGATGGTGTTGGGGATTGAGGCTGCGAAGGTGGAGTTGGTGGAGGAGGTGGCGTTTGTGATGATGAAGAGAAGTGAGGCTTTGTAATGGGGTGGGAGAGAAATGGTGGGGAGCCGAAGATGGAAGCCATTTTCAGGATAGAAGATAACAGAGGGAGCTTGGTTAAGGTATAATGATATGAGACAGGGAAACACAACCTTATCCACAAATGCTATATATATATACATATATATATATATATATATATATATATATATACCCATTTATTTTTTGTATGCACTTTTTATTAGTTAGTACCAAAAAAAAAAAAAAAAATAGCCAAGACTTCAATTTCTTGCAAATTTTGGCTGCCATTATCTATGCAATAAGGATTTTATGCCAGTGTAGAGCCGACAATTTTTTATATGAATTGCGAGTCCGATACGAATCCAATACTTACATAGGTTAGGGTATAGTTAACCCATATAGTTTTATAGTCATGCCTCGACACAACCCGAATTTGACAAGCAATATTTAGGACCGACAAGTTTTAACATGACTCGTAGACTCAACACGAATCCAATACAAAATTAACAAATTTTAGTTGAAAGGTTTAACCCGTTTAATTAAATGAGTCAAATTAAAGTTGACATATATAGTCTTATATGCATACATCAATGCGATCCGAAACACGAATTGTTACTCTATTGCAATCTCATTCTCTTTATTGGCAAACCAAATCCCCTGTACAAGCATTGACCACCTCCAGGCATGGAAAGAAAAGAGTAAAGCTGGTAAAGAACCTCCCCTAGTTTCTCTCCTTTCTTTCTTGTATGCACAAAAAGAAAAAAGTAAGTAAAGATGGCTCTGTAGCTGCTATGCGACTAACAAGCCAGTGTCTTACTGAAATTGCACTATCTATATTTATGGTACAGGCCAGTGTTGTGAATTAGACAGCTTTGTGATTGCTCCTTAAAACAATGTCTGCCAAAAAATGTAAACAGAAATTTTTTTTGGCTCATATGAGCCGCATGCCATCAGTGTATCAGATTCTGCAACTCCCAATTTCTGGCAGTTGGCACAATTCTTCCCGCATTTATCTACAGCTTCAGCTTTCCTACCCCACTCTCTAATTCAAGGCAGCATAGTGCTTCTGAAACTACTTGATACTACTCTATGGACAATGACAATTTCAAACATTGACTACAAGATTTCAATGGATTTTTACAAACAAATACACGACTTTTGCGAATAGCTGTACCGTGAAGAATACCAAAAAAAAAAAAAAAAAAAAGAAGAAGAAAAAAAAGTGATTGAGGAAAAAGAATCACAATTCAAATCAGAGTGTATGTTGGGTCATCATCTCAACCGAGAGCACTTTCTCATACTTGTCCCAGCAATCTAGAACTTCTCAGCAATATTTTTGCAGTCCAATGAGCAGTGAGTCAGGTTGTTGACTTCCTCCTCTAGCCTGCTCATTCCTCTGCAACTCGTGATGGCTGAGCCTTCTCACGTCCACCGCCAACGGATGTACTTGGTCTGGGAACTTGAGAACTGGTTACAGGCTTCTGCAACGGCTTCAGAGCAGCCATGATCTCAGCAAATGTAGGTCTCAATTTTGGGTCTCTAAAATGTTAGATGGATCAATTGTCAGAACTGCAGAAAAGGAATTTTGAAGAATATTGGATACACTGCAATAAGAAGATCATGTTACCCAAAGGAAAAGAAGTAGGTGGCCACGAGTAGAGAGGTGCATTTGCAAAGATAGTCCATCATTAATGGGGAGTAATCAGAAAGGATGAAAAGTTTTTGAAAGAAATTATATAACCAAATATGCTTTAAAGATCTGATTGGAAGCAAGGAGTGGTAAGAACATAGATTAAAGCCCCAAACCAGATATTGACCTGTCAAAGTTCCAGGTCATTGGTTTAACCAGTGGGTCCATGGTTGAACCAGTGGTTTGATTAAGAAACTCGCACAAAATAAAAGGAAATATCTATGAAGTATGAAATTATACCAGGCAAAAAGCAAACACAGGATTATATCAAAAAATTAAACCACATGTGCATCCAAAGGTTAATTTAAATAAGGATAAAGAGTCCTTAAAATATTTAAATCTTATGTAATATGTTGAGATAAATTTGAATTTGTATAGTTGATTTTTCAATTGACTTTAAGAAGGCATAAAACAAAAAACAATAACTTGAGGCCTAATGGGCAGAGGTTTAGGTTTGAAAACCCATGCTGCCCACCTATTACACTTTTATGTAGCTAAATTGTCTTACAGTAATATACTTTAGAATGGCCAACAGAAGCAAACACAGCTTGTAGCCCAATAGTTGGTTGTTTGCTTTTACATCTGTTCTCAAGTTGAAACCATTGTGGACACAAATTAATTTACATTTTCTTATGCCAGCTGAATCACCTTCCTAAAGACTAAGCTAAGCCGACAAAAGAGTTTGGCATTGCATGTTTAGAATCACAATATCAATATATAAAAATTAATCACCCATGTTTCTTATAGTGTCGATGGAAGAGGCTGGAAGAGAAAAACAACAAAAATACTTACGTCTCCCAGCATTTCTGAATAATATCTGCAATGCCAGGATCCATATCGTCTGGAATATCAAGACGCCGATGTTGAAATCCAACTGCACCAACAACTTGCATTGGGTTCATTCCCCCCCATGGTTGTTGCAATGTAGAGAGCTCCCATAGTATGACTCCAAAGCTATATACATCGCACCTGCATATTGAATTACATGATGCAATTATGAAAAAACTCCATGGAGGGAAAAAGTGTTGTGTGTGTGTGTGTGTGTGTGTGTGGGGGGGGGGGGGGGGGGATGGGCTTACTTTTCATCTGCAGGTTCGTTTCTTAGCACTTCTGGGGCCATCCACTCAGCCTGAAGCATGCAATACAAACATGAACTTATTCAATACCTACTTCTAATGGTTGCAGAACTTTCAATCAAAGACACATACAAACAAGTCAATCATCACGAAATGAAAACATATTGCAAGCAATGCATGAATAGCCATATGGCAGGGTAGATGATTACAATATTCATAATTATTTCCGCATATTCTACTAGAGATAGACTTCTCCTTTTAGTACTGTCGCAGATAACCAAGTTACTTTAACGGAACTAAACCCAAAGTTCAAGAGCAATAGCACCAAAAACCATTGGAATAACTTACCTTTTAACACTATTATATAATTATTGAATCATATGATTGTACCAACTACCACCAAAAATAGCCTTGATCATTTTGAAGCCTAACCAGCAAGCTTTTGTCTCATTTTCACCATCCCCATGGACACCAAAAGTACATGAGTCCTTTAACCTTTATTGAAAAGAGAATAGGCCTTGGACCCGAGGGTGCCTTACGCTTTTAATGATATTTCAATTACTTATCAAAAAAGAGAAGAGAATAGGCGTTGTGATTTTATCAGTCATGAATAAAAGAATGCTGTAAACAGTAAGTCCTGATAATCTTGCAGAATGAGTAACTTTTGGAATAGTTCTCTCCTTGTGATTTTGAAAGTTTGAGAGAACATATGCCAAGTTAATTGCAATGCATAGATCAAACTTGGCATCAACTAACAGTCAAAAGAAACACCAATTTTCTCTGCAATTTGTCCTGAGCCATTTGCCACATCAAAAAATCTGTGTAGTTCTTTTTTTCCTCTTAATCACCACTAAAGGTCTACCAAATACCTAGGTCATGCAACCAACACCAACAGAACATAAAGCTCAAAACAAAAAAGAAATGAAACAGATGACAATACTATCATGAGAAGCACAAATGTAAGTAGTTCACTATTACTGGAAACATATAGAAGGTGCATAGATACCAGATATGATCATGAAAAGAATATATCCAGCATTGCGACATGAACATAATAGATCAGTAAATCAAAAACATGGAAGACCAAGTAAGGTGGATGACCCAAAAGCAAATAAAAGGAAAAAGGGAAAGAAAAGAAAATGAAGTTGTTAATGGCTTACCGTCCCTGCAGTTGACCTTGAAGAGAGAAATGTGCTATTTTTCATCCGTGACAACCCAAAATCGCACACCTGAACAGGCAGAAAATTTTTCATCCTGTTGGGTTAAGCATGGAAGATACATTTAATATATTCAGAATCTCAGTAACAAGATAAGACACCACCTTCACAACCCAATTTTTATCAACAAGAAGATTTGGGGACTTCAAATCACGGTGTACTATTACGGGAGAGCAGTTGTGCAAATAATTCATTCCCCGAGCCTGAAAGTTTCATCATTCAAAAATGATCAATTATCTCCAGCAAAGTCAACAATTATAGTGAGTTGCTGAATGAGAGTGGAATGAACGGCAAGAGAGACAGAATCATACAGCATCAAGGGCCATCCTCAACCGCCTTCTTTCATCTAATTGATTGTTAGGCCGGTGAATCAGCCTATACAAACTACCTCTGCCAAAAAAAATAAATAAATAAATAAAAAGATTTGTGCTTTAACATTCCAAATTAACATAACTAATAAGACATGAGAAATAATTTATCAAACAGAAACATACTAGCAATGGAAGCACTTAATCGAGCAGAATCATCATAGCAGAGTAAGCTCTTTGCCCTTATTCAAATGGGAAATTTGATAGAGATTAATTAGATAAGCCTTAATAAGTCTTTTAATTCATAAGGGTTACCACTGTGTTGCTTAAGTCTTTATTTCTGAGGAAATTATATGACTGGATATCTTTTGTAGGTGGTGTCCCTTCTTTTCCTCAGATGGTTTATGCTTTATGGGATTCTCCAACCACATTCTGTGTACTTGCAAGTCTCTTTCATCATTAAATTATTTATCAAAAGATGTACAATCTTCTCTTTTTTTGGGACTGTGATAAAGCAAACATGGAAGAACAACAGCAACAACAACTATATAACTATAAATCTCAAGAAAAATTCCCAAATTGGGGAAATTGCTGAAAATTCAGTCAAAAAAAAAATTATAAGAAAGTTTATTTCAGGACAGTATTTGCATGTCAATCAATAATTTCTAAAAGCCCTACCATACAAGATCCTCTTTTGATGCCTCTCATTGGCTATGTGTTTGTGTGTGTATCGAATTCATGTAAATCAATGCATGAGAAGAAGCATTAATCAAACAGAAGGAAAACAAAAAACAAAACAAAAAAAAAAAGAGGAATATTCTGAACAATTCCAAACTACCACAGGAAAATTATACTTGATATAGTCTTGTAATAATAAGAGCTTCTTGTGGTAAGTTAACATTATGGCACACATTGACTTCCATAAATCTGCGATTCGGCTATAACATGATTATGATCAGAAGTAGAGTGTTTAAATACCTGGGAAGAAATTCAGTGACAATTGAAAGATTTGGGGCACGTGTTACAGCTCCCATGAAGAGAACAACATTTGGATGCCTGAGTCTTTTCATTATCCGAACCTTGCAATTCAGACCACAAGTACAAAAAAATATTTCAAACTTTACATACTTAGAGATACCAATGACAGCCAAAAGTAGAAAAAGTTAAATCCTAAAGGATGGGATTGAGGCATGTAAATTAGATGGTGGAAGAAGTGGGGTGTAAAACAAAAGAGAGGTAATATTTTTCAATTTAGACCCAAGTAAATGTTCTTCACATACTTAGAAATGTTAAATTTAATCATTTAATTAATATTCTCATACTTTCCCTCACATGTGGATCTACCCCTCAATAAATGAAGCCAAACACTTCAAATATTTAACTGAAATAGAAGGTAATACTCATGTTTATAAATAAAATATGATAAATGATTACGGAATCAAAATTCAAACTCAAGATCGTTGCTCGAATACCATGTTAAATCACCAATTATCCTAAAAATTTAAGTTAATAGGAAATTGTGAATTTTATCATTTGATTAATATTCTAACAACAATGATAGCAAAACGTAGTAAAAGCTTAATTTAAGGAATAGGTTTAGGCATGCATATGAGATGGTGGAAAGAGTTTGGCATGAAAAAAGTAACAGGTACATTTTCCAAATTCTTTATCACAATCTTGACAAATATGTCCTTACATCTCATCCCATAAATTTTGACAAGTCAATCATATGCTCAATAAATAAGGCAATGTGGGGCAAGGACCATTTTTCACAGCACATGCGGCCTTATAAATGATCTCACCACAGAAATAACCCTCATTTGTCTCACTTTATCATGATGTCCTATGTGTTAATCAGAATGGATAACGAATTAACCAGAGTTAATGAGAGGGGTCAAGAATGGCCGTATTAGATACAAATGATGTTGTCGATTTATTGAAGTAACACCTCACTAGCACAAATTAAGCAAATAATTACATCATTTGAAAGCTTCAGGCACAAGCAAGACAAAATTAAAGAACTTCATTTTATTCTCTCTTGAAACAAGATCTAAGAAACCATAGTGATAAATGCACTAATTAAAAAATAAATATAACAAAATAAAGATTAACTCAAGGATGGATATCTCAAAGGATTTATCGTATCCAGATCTGATACAGTCTACAGACATGCAGGATAAGGCAGAATGCCTAACCCATAAATAAAGAAATTAATTTTTTTAAGGGACACAACAAGATACAGGTTGGACACGGCATGGATATGGCAAGAATATCAGATATGTTAGGTAAAAAAATGATTTTTTTAAGAAAAAATGAGAGCTGAACATATATTAGAGAATAGAGAGAATAAATTGAATTTATTGTTTAAAAATCACAAGGAAATAAATTGAATGTTTAAAAACCGCAAGGAAATAAATTGAATTTACATTTTCCTATTATTTTAAGGACAATTGACAATTTATCATCATTATATGAGTTTGACGAACTTTCACATGGTTTAATATTCCATATATTGGACCACTATATAGAAGGGATTGTTAGAACCACATGTAAGGGGTAGTGTAGAGAAATATTTAATTGATCATTTCTTACTAACTTAAGCTTTGGGCACAATTGGTGATGCATTAAAAGAAAGTAAGCAAAGAGGGAAAGGAAGGGGCAAACAAATTGTACCTCACTTTTGAATTCCTCAAGTGATTCACCAGAAATATCTTGGTTTAGAAACTTCTTCACAGCCACTTCCTGTAAAAACGAAAGATGACAATAAGATCAAAATAAAAACTTCCCAAAAACAAGAATTTGACACAAAAACAAGCAACAAATCTCAAAACAAACAAGAAGCGGAGAGACATAGCTAGACAGTTGATTATCTAATTCCAAACTATACAAGTAGAGAAACATCCCAAAACAAAGAAGATATTGTTGTTACATTAAGCATTTCAGGAATAGGAAAATGGTGATAATGCTTTGGGCATCAAACATGTAAATAAGGTCTAAGAACATCTCAAATTATTCAATCAGGGGTAAACCTCCCAAAGACTTAATTCAGATTATTAAAGTAATGATTAAGTGATTAAATTTACCTCTTCCTATCAGCTTAAGTTTTTTGGGTAATTAGTAATTTAATACAGATAAACAAACACAATAGAAGGAGATAAAATAAGTAAAGTGTAGTCATCAGATTGATGCATGAATGCAGACATAATACTCTCTTCCCAATTTAAGTTGACAGCTCCTAGTGCAGGGTTGATGTTCAAGGGGACCATTTAAAGTATGCTCATATTGCTGTCATTACAACCAAAATAGAGCTTAATGCATCAACAAGGTCCTTAATTGCATCAGATAATGTTAAGCCCTGACCTGTTTTGGGCCTCATACAACATCCTGTAGAAGTTTTCAGCTCCAAGTGTAAAACCAACCAACATAATGTGCAGACTTGCAAAACATGCATTTGGTTGTAGGCTTTTGCCTAACATCTGAAAGAAACAATGATCAACATTGTTTTGAAAGTACCTAATGATATATTTCACATCATTAGGAGTCCTTTCCAAGTCATTTTATGAACTGTGCAAAAAATGATACTAATGGATTTTGAGCCATATAAACTCTTTATACCTGAAGTAAAACCAACTTCCTTCAGGACCAATATATATTGAAAAAAAGGGAATCTCTCCTACAATTTAAAGAATACCTATTTCTATTTACATATATTTTTTATCATTAAAGAAAAAAATACGTCTTTAATACATGTTCGTAAAAATTTGAAAGACTTTCTGATGCAGTTATGTTAATTAGGTATAATCCCCCACATTGAGGTTCTTTATATGCTTAATTAATTCAGTATATCTGTCTAGCGCAATTTATCATATACTCTTGAGGTTTCCCTTATTGCCCAGTTTAGTAGGTGGAGCCTTCAGCCGACCTATATCGATCATAGTAAACCCTAAACACTAAATCAAAGGGCCATCCTACATCATTCCCATTGTCTGCAAACTCTTCTCTCTGATCACATCTAAGATATTTTGCAGCTACAACTTTGTCTCACGTTTTTCATGTTGCCATCCATTCACACTTTTTGAAAGGTTCCTAGAAGCCATACAGAGGGTTTCTAGCCACACAGAAACAATTGCAGCACAAGATACTAAACATCTCTGAAACCAAGTCAAAAGGAATAGATTACACCAATAGTAGACACCACAAAAACAACGGATACACCACAGTCATTCAGGGTCAGCAGGAGAAAACTTACAGTTCCATGCCAGTCTCCACGATATACCTCCCCATATGATCCTGTAGAACAAAGGACAACCAAAAAGATGAAATTACACATGTGAAAGCCATCTTAAGTATTCTTCTTTATAAGACAAGAAGTACATGAACTAGATGGCACAATGTACAGGTAAATACCAAGTCCGATACGCTCACCCAAGGTGATCTCCTCCCATTGAATCTCGAGTTCTCCAACTTCATCAAGTGTGACATCAGATTTTGTGCTATCATTACCTGCCGAGCTATCTGATATTCTCTCTCCTTCTGAAATGGCTCCAGAAGCATCGTGCTGTCGGTCACCACTACCCCGTGGCTCATAACCAGCACCATCTGCATCTCCATCACTTTTTGCGCCCTGCTCATACTGCTTACTGACGGCTGCAGTTGTTGCAACCACAGCTGCAGCAGTAGCAGTGGCAGCAGCTGCTACTGGAAGTTCAAAATTGGAGTCGCTACTTGACTTTGCTACAGCAACTACCATTGAAGATGCAACAACAGCTGCTGCAGCTGCCGCAGCAGCAGCAACAGGTACGTTTTTTGCATATTTTACAGGAGTTACTTCAAGCTGTGATGAGATAGGCTGTCTAGTTACTTCCACTGTATCAAGCGGAAGGTTAATCCCTAAGCCTTCCACAGATTTAAGATGCTCCAGTTGACCAGAAGAAATTCTTGCTTTAGAGTGCACTCTGTGGGGAGGCAAAGGAGGCAAAATTCGAGGATCAGCATCATCTTGACCTTTCATTTCTTGGGTTCCAATCCCATGCTTACCTTCATCTTTATCTTCAGTTGGGGACCTGGCCTCAACTGCTGACACATCTAACTGATCAGGATAAATTTCACTAAACAAGTTTGGTGGAGCGACAACACCACTCTCGAGTAGCACATCATGAAGTTTTTGAGCTAATTGTGGATTCTCCTTGGCAGCATCAATCATGTATTGTGAAACATCTTTCACTTTCATTCTACGTACAGCAGGTGAGGTAATACCTTCAGTCCAAGAAGGAGATCTTGTATGCATGTAAGGATAATTAGGCCTGCCAGGAGGCTCCCGCACAGGCACCTTCTCTACATGGGAGGGAGTTCTAAAATCGTCTAAGCATGACTTGTGCTCTTCATCACTTGAAGTTGGCCTGGTTATATTTGCAGAAGTGAAATCACTTCTGTCATCACATTCTTTTCCTAAAGCAGCTAAATTGCTGAACCGAGGCCTCTTGTCCAATGTCCCAAAGTCTGAATGTTCTTCAAATGAACTTCCAACCCCACTGCTTGAAGAGGCCATATGAGAGGAGTCGATATCTCTAGACAAAGGGCTTGCAGAAATGAACGACTCATCATATTCTATATGTGACCCAGCTGCATCAGATGGAATAAGTGTACCGGGATCTGCCATTAGGTCAACGATATACTCCCTGAAAGTCACGTTATCCGCATCTTAAAAACAGATAAGGCTTTGCAACCGCAAATTAAAAAAAGGAAAAATGTAAATTTAGTCCATGTGGTTTACCTGATTTGCACTTAGGTCCATGTGGTTTCAAAATGAATTCAGAGGTCTCTGAGGTATGCCCAAAAAAAAAAAATTACTCCCTACAGTCAAATTTCCATCCATTGACTTAGCAAATTTTGATAGTGTGACATGTCAAAATCCATTAAAATTGTGACACGTGTCCTATTTAAGTCAATGTCACACTAATGAAATATGTTAAGTCAGTGAACGAAATTTGACTCTAAGGAGTAAACTTTTTTTTTGCATAACTCAGGGACCACTAAATTCATTTTGATACTAGAGGGAGTTAATTGTAAATCAAGTAAACCAAAAGAACTGATTTTGCATTTTTCCCTTTAAAAAAATTACCAAGATAAATGAGGCAATTTTCTGCTCTGACATCAATTTCAAAAACATTTGACAATAATGAAAATAAAAATGCAACATATGCAAATGCAATCCTAGGACACCAACTATAAGCACATCATATATGCATAGCAAAATCATGTTTCAGAAAACAGAAAATAAATAACTAAACTCTGAATCATCCAGCTGACTTGACTGCATTGCAAAACATAAACTTATAATTACCTTCCATCATCAATCTTTACAAAGTTCATTGCCGCAGCATCAGACCCCGTGTACTGCTGTCCTTTAACCAATCGGCATGGGAAACCCACACTATCAGCCAAAACCTACATAAGCAAACAAAATTTTGTAGAAAAGAACTACTAGTGGAAGACCAGAATTCCTCACTACAAGGAAAACTGATAAAACAAGAGTTAGTTAAAGACAGAGCCATATAACGCAAGATAATCAAAGAACATAATACGAAGAAAGACAAAGCTGTTGATTTTTACTGCAATATTGTAAAGCTGTCAAAAGAAAACTGGAAACATAAAAAATCTAATGGTTGAAGACGGCTGACTCACAGGTGACAGAGCAGCTTCTAAAAATATACCTGTTGAACACCTTGATAACATGATAACCTGGGTACTTATCACAATGCAGTTGTTGAGAACAGTTAATGTGGAGGCGCTAACTACCCTTCAATATCATAGTATTCTACTAGATATTAGACCAGTCAAATTCTAACGTACCAGAGAGGGTACACAGGACAATGTTAGCCTAAAATGCGCCATCAAACTAACTATTCACCTTTACCTTCTGAAAGAGATGCTTTAAATTTCACTAGAAGTGAGAAAGAAAATTACCCAAGAACAGTTTTTCTGTCCCTATATATTGTGAAAGTGAAACGCCATATAGGAGGGCTGAGAGATAAAACTAGTATTATCATCCAGAAAAGGAACCTTACAGCAGCTTTTATGAATCTCATGCTGGTATCAGCATGGTATGTACCATTATGTCATCTAGGAGTGTACAGGCGATGCAGTTATTAATTGCCAACAACTGCTATCCGCATAACAGCAAATACTGCAAATAACCACAACTGGTTAACTAGATAACTGCCTAGGCCAATTGCAATTACCGGTTTTAAGGATTGACGAAAGCAGTTAATAACTGGGTAACCGGTAACCGGTTTTAAAATATATATTAAATTATCCCCATTATTTTCATAGTCTCATGAACTCGTTTTAGGCTCTTTGTATATATGCTTTATCTTCGTAGTAGATGCTACTTTAGTTAGCTAAGCACGAAAGGGGGAAAAAAGATATATGGATATGTCATATGACAGGTTTTTACTTTTTACCGTTTGAAAAAGAAGTTGTTGAAGCATGAAAACAGAAACAAACTTCTTGAAGTCAGATCACTCCATGAGCCTGTTAATAAGGGGATTTTATTGTGCTTTTCAGTGTATATATATATATATATATATATATATATATAAGTAATGTTTATATATCAAAAGCGTAGAGAGGCACAACCCTAATACACAGGGAGTATACAAGAGAAACGCCTAGCTAGAAGAAAATAAAAGAACAAGGAAATCGAGATAGCTAATCACTAAGGGAGCGAGCCAAGCTGTTGTCCACGTGTAAAGAGTGTAGAAAAAGAAGGCCGTGAGTTCCTCCAAGGATCTCTCAGAATCCTCAAAGCATCTCTCGTTCCTTTCTAACCATAAGCACCACACGATGCATAGAGGAACCATTTTCCAAACAACAACACTCTGAGAACGACCTCCCGACCACCAACAAGCAAACAAGCCCGCCACCTTGCTAGGCATGACCCATGATAATCCAAACCGACTGAATATAGCATACCATAAAGAATGAGCAATCTCACAGTGAAGAAGAAGATGATCAATAGTCTCCCCATCTGATTTGCACAAGCAACATTTATTGATCATAATAAAATTCCTTTTTCTAAGATTATCAATAGTGAGGATCTTCCCTAACAGCGTTGTCCAAGTAAAGAAAGCCACTCTCGAAGGTGCTTTGGTACGCCAAATACTCTTCCAAGAAAGGAACTAGCCTCTTTACTTACCGAAATATTATAGAAAGATCTAACGTTGAACTTCCTTTGCTAGACGGAACCCACCAAATTTTATTCTCCCCTTCCCTTCTCATTCTATGAGAATACAACAAAGTATAGAATGAGGCTAGCATATCCAATTCCCAATCATGGACCAACCGAAAGAAGCTAAAATTCCATTGAAGGGTCCCACCCGTGAAGTCAAAATTGTCAGCAATAGCCGCATCTTTTGCACTAGCTATATTGTATAGGCCTGGAAAAGCTTCCTTGAGAGTCGTTTCTCCACACCAAACATCATCCCAAAATCTGATTTTAGACCCATCACTTGGATCGAGTCTAGTATGGCTAGAAAACAACCGCCACGCCTACTAATATACCTCCAAATTCCCACCCCATGAGGCCCAGGAGTATCAACAGAGTGCCAACCACCCCAATCAGAACCATACTTGGCATCTACGACAATTCTCCACCAAGCCTCTCTCTCATGCACATAACGCCACAGCCACTTCCCTAACAAAGCATGATTGAACACTCTCAACTTGTTGATCCATAGACCACCTTCAGAGATAGGAGAACACACCTTGTCCCAGTTAACCAAGTGATACTTAAACTCTTCGTTTAAACCACCACACAGAAAACCACACTGGAGCTTCTCTATACGCTTGGCCACAAAAGCAAGTATAGGGAAAAGGGGCAAGAAGTAGGAAGATTAGAAAGAATGCTCTTTATCAGAGTAACCCTACCTCCCTTGGAAAGATGCAACCTTTTCCAACTAGCCAACCTACACTCAACCTTTTCCAAAATATCATCCCTAATGCTTTTGGCCTTAAAACGAGCGCCCAAGGGGAGCCCCAAATATTTCATAGGCAAAGAAGCCGTTCCACAACCCAAAACACCAGCCAATTCTCCCACATTAACCACATCACCGACCGGGACCAAAGCTGATTTAGCCATATTCACCTTTAGACCAAAAACAGCGTCAAAACAAACAAGTAAAGCTTTAATGGAACGAATTAAAGCTTTACTTGTAAAGCTTCCAGTGTACATATTTTATTCAAGAGTTTGGGTCTGATCCTCTAGTTTTTTAACCCACTATTTTCATTTGGTCTCACAAACTTGCATTAGGTTCTTTGTTTATATGCTAATTCTGGAACTTCAGATCCTCCCGGAAGTCAAAGTTAATCTTAGATTTTCATATTCGTAAGGTTTCAAACTTGTGACTTGTAATATATGGTTAGAATCAAATTTGCTTTGCACATTAATTTTAAAGCTTACTTACATCTAACTGCGAACATAATGGTTCTAGGATAAGGCTACTTTGATTGCACAGGCTTGAATTTGATCAAAAGAATGACAGCATATTTGGGTGAAAACATTTTGAAAAAAGTCCATCGAATGAGGCTTTTCTTTTGAAAAAAAAATAATAATAATAATTTTGGATTTTTATGAAAAGCAGTTAGCAATTAATAACCGGGCCTTCAATAACTGCATAACCATCGGTTGTGGTTTACCGCTAACCGGCCTAACAGTTGCGGTTGCTTATTTAAACCGCAACCGGCCTAACAGTTGCGGTTGCATTTATTTAAAAATTGATAATTGCCTAAAGTGGTTGTAGTTGCAATTAGGAGGGAATAACTACAACCGCTTGTACACCCCATTGTCATCCGTAGACATAGCAAGGGCTCATACTAGGATATTTCTACAAATCTTATCATTTTAAAAAAAGACTAAAATAGGGAGAACAAATTTTGGTGTGCTACAAATGAGTCAGAATTATTCAGTGAGGTAACCTCCGAAAAGATTCGTTTAGCAAAAGTGGTGAACAATGGTAAGTGGATGTAAAGTCACTTGTGATCACCAGTTGCCTCAAAGCCATCTCTAACATGATTCATTTATGAATGTATCTCTAAAAGAGGTACTGATATACTCTGAACCATGACACTTTTCTGGTGAGTACCTAAACAAATCTTATTGAAAGTATTATAGAGGCTCACCAATTTAGAAGCTACGCAAGCGTAGACTTATAACAATTAATCATATAAAATGGTTTCAACCAGAGGTTGCACACAGCAAATACACTCAAAAGTGACGCACTTGTCATTCTGAATACTTAGAGTTAAAGGTCATGAGCCCTGTCCAAAACTACGAAAGTGGTTTGGACAATCGTAACCATCAGACCTATAACAGGGCCTCCATAAGAAAAATCATCAGAGACTCAGCATTCTGAAGTGAACAAAAGAAGCGTGGGAATAAATTAGCAGGTGTATAAAGAAGAATGTGATCATGCAATTGCATATACCTCACACTTATTTAAATTCTTTTCGATTTAAATGCTTCTCAAACTACCTACACTAGCATTTCGAATCTGAGATACGTCCATCCAAAACAATGAAAACACCATTGTACATAACCAAGTGCCCCACACAAATTAGATCAAAAGCAGCCACGAACTTGGTATGATTATATTGCCAGTGAGTGCAGTTGAAGGAAACCATGATTGAGCATCTTGCATAGACAATTTTGGCAAAAACACCAATACGAATTTCAAATGTGGTAGTCAAAGACTCCCACATAACATCAAAAGTGGCAGTCCCCTAGCAAATTGGGTTTTAAACCATAAAGGAAAAAAAGTCGAGCAGATACCTTGAACAGTAATGCACGGTGACGAGCCAATCCAATTGTCAGAGAACCAAGCGGCAAAACCATGCTACCAAGTGTTGCTTTCAACCTGTAACTGAGACTTTTCCATTCTCTCGACATGTTGTCAGGATCCCCAACTGGTCCACCCATATAGTCAGCAACTAAAATAGCAAGCGTTCGCACCAAATTACTACCTACAAAAACTAGAGAATTGGACCTTGATTCGACTGCCAGCTCTAGAGCCCTCTGTTCAAGTTTCAACAAATTAGCATCAGCGGCCCTATTGACTAAAACTGCTTCCCAGGTGATTGTGTCTGACACTGGTGTTCCTTGCAAATCAACAAGGGAAGGCATTCGTTCTGAGGTTGACTCAGTCATAACTCCATACAGGTCATAGAAACCATCCAAGATCTTGTCATCATAGCTAAGAGAATTGTAATTCTGTGAAGCATGCATAAATCTAGGATATGAGATAGGTTAGAAGGGAATAAACATATGACAAAGATTAGAAAAAAAGTTAAACAGAAGCAATCTTGTATAATAATATCAATCACCAATTAGTCTAAAAATAGATATATCAAGCACTCAGAAAATTTAGAAAATGGTTTTAAGGCTTTAATACAAAATAATATTGTATGCTTCACTTTACCCCATGTTATGCTGAAATATGACCTAATCAGGAAGGGAACAATTGGATTTTTAGTAAGTATGCTTTCAGAAAGAAGATAAATTCTTCTTTACTTATCAAAAAACAAGAAAGAAGATACACGAAGACACAAAGAAGTAAAATTAACCTTGTGATGCTACTTTTCAATTGTGAAACAAAGCAAGATGTGAGAAGCAGGGCTACTTGCCAGTTGTTCTCCATTGACAATGGAATATCAATATAAAGAACTAGTGGTGGAACATAGATTTCCAGATTTCAAGAACTTGTCATCTTCAATTGCAATTAGAATAAGAGAAACCTTGGAATGAAAAATGGAATTACAATTACAAAAACTAAAAAGCATGTGATCCAAAAAAGAATATATAGATGTACATACATATATGTATGTATAATATTTAAATATAAAATGAAGAAAAGACTATGTTACAGTTATTATGCCTTAAATGCTGAAAACGTTCACCAAGAAGCACAACAACATCCTAAGCATACAGCAAAACAAGTAGTAGAAGCCAATCTACTAGATATTGGTATACAGATATATAGTTCTGCCTATTCTGCCTAAGCTAACATTCTGTCACTGCAGAGAAGCTTTGATGGTAACTCTCAACAACATTGCTTGCGCTATCAGAATGCAACTAACATCAATTTGGATGATGTTCCTGACTTTCATCTCAGGTAATAGGATTAAAGGACAAGGATCACAGGAGCTATGAGGGTGCTAATGACACCTTCCTAGAATTCATTTCTATTTTCTGTTGACAGCTCCTCAAGTCTCATGCTTAAATATTATTATTAAATGAAAAGAAATGCAATTTAGTAGACTGCTATATGACTACCGTACAATTGAGATGATATAACATTAAAAACTAGCCATTGATTTACTTTTTTACAAACTTCTGTTGATCCAAAGGCTGATTTTTACTATGACATCATCTCAGCTGTATCCAATCTTATAAAAGTCTACTAAATAGCATTACTCTTAAATGAAATACCATCCAATTCATGAACAATCAAATTCAAACTAAAGGAAGCATCATATGGATTTATTATTACAAACAGAATTAAACTTGTTTTATCCATACATATTTTCTGGTATCATTTTATATACGACAAGAAGTTGACTATACCACAAAAAATTAACAAAATTATATAATTCATGGTTGGATGACAAGCATAGGTGCCCCTCCAAATGCTTACAATGTGTTGTGATCATAAGAATTCTGACTAACAACAAACTGAAATCAGTAAGCAGAAGAAGGGACAAACTTACCCAGTATCTATAGGCAACAACTTCAGCTGGAGTATTATCAAGAGCACAAGAGCCCAAACTGATCTGCTTTACAGCCTCTATCTGAACTGCCTCAGGATCCTCCTTGGCACTCAACTCCAAAGCCAGTTGTATCTGATACTCCTCCTCTACATCAGGATCCCTCGAGTTGCTAGAACCTGAATCACGCCTGGTCGCATCCATAACAACATCTAAACCACTAGTACTAGCCGAATCAGACGGTTCCATGTTCTCCCCTCTTACCACATTCGAAGAAGGTGGTGGACTGGGGCTGCGTCTACTAGTAACTTGATTCAACCAACCCGAAATCCCCGAAAGCCCAGAGAGGGGTTTATGCTCAGAATTATAATGGGACCGAGAGAGCAAAAGCCTATCAGGGGACGACCCTTCATTGGGCTTACTCCCCTTTGATGAAGTAGACCCTTCTGCATGTTCTGATTGATTGGACATGATATGAAGCTTCTTAAGAAAGTTCTTCATACTCTTTCACAAAAGCTAAAGTTTTGAAGGCTAAAGAAGTAAAAATCTGGCCATAAACCTCTCCATTGTCTTGGAGCAAGCATGAAATCACAACCGCTATTCCACCACAAAAGTAAAGTTGAAACTAATCCAAAAAGGCCCTCTTGCCCAACATCCCTTACACCCCACAAGGGGCACGTAACCAACTCTCAAATCCAAAAGCCACAGCAACCATCACAAGCAATAATACCCAGTAAAGCTTGCACAATACCAAGACGACCCAGATGCTTGAATTGAAAGCTAACACCCTCCTTTTCGCAGAACGGCGAAGACCAACTCTGGGAAGGCAATACAGAAACAAGTATCAAACAAAGAAGGCGGATAACTCAAAATACACCAATATCAGCACTTTGATCTAATACGACCTTCAAGAAGCAGAATAATAGGAATAAATGAATACCCAGATTGAGAAAACTGGATCTTACTTGATTTTGGAGAAGAAGAAGAAGAAGAGTACATAGAAAAGAGAGAAGCGTCTCTTGGGGAAGTTTGAAAAGGAGGCAGGTAACACAGGCAGAGACAGCAAAGACCGGCAAGTGGGAGAGTAGGACCTCATAGAAAATAATGACCCACTTGAGTTGAGACGCTGAAGGATTTCACGGCCCCAGGAAAAGGTTAAACTGGTGGGAAACACAACCAACTGGCTCTCGCTCTCTCTCTCTCATCTCAAAATCCAAGTGTGATGCCATGAGTTGTGGGCGAATTGCACAGAAATGGAATATTAAAATCAGCAACTTGGGAAAAATTCATTCTTTGCAACCCATATTTTGCTATTTCAAGCAAATTTTATTTTGTCCCATCTCATAAATCACCTCTTTGTAACTAGACGACAAAATTGTTTCAACTGGGAAGGGTTAAAACTTCGCTTCGGCTCCAACGGCTCATTCCAATTGCTGCTATCCACTCGCCCTATAAATTCTCTTTAATAGTGGAGACTTCCATTCAATTTTCCCATTGAAAAAGCTCGTCTTTTACGGCAACACCACAATTATTTTTTGTTTCTTAACGTAATTACTACGACCAATGTTACAAGCTGTCGCCTGAGCATTATGATTTATGGGGGACAGATATAAAATAAAAATACAATTTTTAGTATTCTTTTTAATTTTAAATTGTCTGCTTTATAATTTTTTTAAAAAATATATAAATTCTCAAATCATGTAAATTTAGATCGTTTTTTCTTATTAAAAATATGATATATTAGTAAAAATTAAGTATATTTTCATCAGATTTGCGAGCTTTATGTCGTAAAAAAGATTTGAGCAAAAAACTGTACTTCAATTTATTGAAGAAAATATGTCTTTTTCAAAAGTTAAAAAAATAAATAAATAAATTTTTAACAAAAATTTCTTTCTGACTATCTCAGTAACATTGCTCATTTTTTTTTTTCAAATAGTTTAATGCAAGAAACGTCCTAAATTCAAATAATTTAAGAATCTACAATCTCTTTTAAAGTTATGAAAAATATTGATCCGATTTTATATTCCCTAAAAAGTAAACATAAAATTAGATTTGGATCCTCTTATCAATTACAAGATTATTCAGGCTTGAATCCTCATATATATATATATATATATATATATATATATATATTAAACAAAAAAACAAAAAAAAAAAAGTAGATTATCTGTGTTGGCATAAGGGTAAACCTCAATTAATAAGCATTTGAACCATCTTTCACATCCAAACATTAATTTCGAACAATAATACGGAGAGCATATTCATCTACCATTTAAGACAGCCGCAGAAAACAGTACTCTTATTTGACCCTATCAAATTAATATTAATGCACATCTATAAAACAAGTATAGGAATTATTGATTCAATAGAAAGCCGATTACAATAATAATAATAATAGAGACGAGTTTGCTCCTATTTGGCTTAGGTGCTGTAGTGTTTTTTTTATAAAAAAAAAACTGGGTTATCTTTCAATCAAGTTTCGAAAAGTGTCTTGTGTTTTTTAATACGTGAGAAATACTTCTCTTTTTTTTAATCACATGCTTTTTAAATATCATTTATTAAATAAAAAATAAAAAATAAAAATATGTGTTTTTCACGTTCTCAAAGAACGCATGATTCTTTTTAATACTGGATTAAATGAATTCTTGCAACCCATATATCATTTTCGATAGAGATCTTCTAAAATTAAATTGCTAGAATTTTACTAAAATTTGGACAATATAAGAAATGGAGGCTGCAAAACTTACCTACTCAAAACGGATAGAACTCGTACTCTTGTCCGAGATAAATGAGTCGCCAAAACGCTCTTTATTGCCACCTAGCTAATTTTGAGAATCCCCATCCGTCAAGTTTTAGGTGTGTGTAGTACAAAGAAGATTATTAGAGTGTAAATTTTACTAAAATTCGAACAACTTAAAAAGGGAGGCCGCAAAACTTACATGTTCAGAACAAATAAAACTTATACTCTTGTCGGAAACAAATGAGACCTCACAACCCACTTTGCTGCCTCCTAATTTTAAGAATTCGCTTCTGTCGAGTTTTAGGAGTGACAAGAATTCAAATATAAAAGATAAAACAAAACAAAAATAAAAAAGCAAGAAAAATAAAAATAAAAAGTTGCAATTAATGCTATTTTGTTGTTGACCATTGGTTGGATATGTTGGAGCTATCATGCTTGTATCTGGAAACACGAATCCTTCCAAATAAATGACAACGACTTTTTTTTCTTTTATTAATTTTAATAAATTGACAGTGACTTAAGATACACCTTTTCGAAGCCTTACTAGTTCTGATTCACTGAAAAAATGATTAGTTAGGGCATATTTTCATAAATTCTTGAATCCTTAAAACCAAATTTAAAGTTAAGGCCAATATTTCTGGTATATCCAAATTAGGATGACAAGAAGAAAAGGTATTGAGGATGAAAAAGAATACCAATTGGTATACTTTTTCCTTTTGTCCTATTAAGATGCCCTAATTAACAGGGATCACGGGGAGCTTTCTCAGCCTCTTGAAGCTACTTTTTTTTTCTTTTTCTATTATTTTTTTTTAATAATCACAATATTTTTGTGACTTTTCCCTAATTGATAGTGATGATAGGAAACTTCTCTGCCTATCAAAAAAAAAAATTAAAATATTTTTAATGGAAAACTTTGATTTTCTAGAATTGCAATGAAGGACTCAAAGTTTGGGAAAGTCAAATCAAAATGAAGAGATGATCTATACTTGAAGCAATGCCAAAAATATTAAAAGTAATTAAGTCTTCTTGCTATATATATGCTGGTAATTAATTTCAATATTATTTTTTATTAACACATTTACCTTGAAAATTTTCCAAATAAATTTACCATATATATATATATATATATATATATATATATAAACATATCTGTATGTTCTATTTTTTTGGCAAACCGTAAGTGTGGGCATTCCTCCTACACGAGCACAGTCTTACATTCGCACACACAAGAAGGATGGTCGATATCCGAATGACATAGTCAAGGAAAGATGTGTATGCTACTCATCTTTCATATATTGTTTTGCTTATATATGTATGATAATTTATTTGTGATTAACAGTTGTATGATGCACCAATAATTAATGTAACATACAGGAGAGGAAGGAGGAGCGTATACCCACTGACCTTGTAGCATCGTTGAGCATGGCAAAGGGGATGGTACGGTGAGCGCCGAACGACGCATACGCCCAAGCGATTGGAAATAAGCCTGAGTACGCTGGTAGGGTTCTGGAAGTTGGACCGAATGTTCTACCTGTGCAAGGCATCATACACTCATACTATACATCGTCATAGGCATAGTCACAGAACACCGGGCACTCCGCGGTCTCACAAGAACTTCTTGACAGAGCACTTGAGGCAGAGAGGGCACATCACAAGGCACAGATGGATGCGATGTTGGCCGCAAAGTAGGCGCAAACAGATGCGCGGTTGGCCGCAGAGCGGGAGCGAACAACTGTGCGGGTAACTTTGCAAGTGGTAGAGCAAGTGGCTGCGCAGATGATTGCGAAAGATGCACAATTGGCTAAAAAGGTGGCTCAAATAGCGGCGCATCTTGCGGAAAAAGGAAGCTCAGATGACAGCAATGTTTGAGGCCCGTTTTCGCCAGCTCGAGGAAATGATGCGGTCGAGCTCCGCGTCTGAGGTGACTCAATACAAGGGAGCGCCAGACAGAGCTTCCCCACCCTTTGCGATTGTGAGATCGTCGGTCATAGTGGATCAGGTAATGACATTTTTTAATGGTCAACGTGGTTTTAGAACTGTCCCTATATATATGTGCACTTCTAAATTTAGAATTTGGATATGTTGTAGTAATTCTCATTAATAATGTTGCAAATCCGGTTAAATTTGGTTTATATCATGGTTGGTTTGGTGATGGATGTGGGTTAGAGCTTTGCATTTGAAGTGTTTCGTATCATGAGATGGACCACTATGATCCTTGTAGAATGTGACGTCCATTTGATTTGATCACGAAAATATGTTGGGGGTGTAGATATAAATTTGAATTTGTTGAGTATGATGACCTTTGTTTACATAATGACGTTGCTCAATGATTAAGACTTGATAATATTCTAGAATATTGTTTGGTGATTGTTTGTTTTATCATTTGCAGCTAGCGGCTATGGAGAGGATGCTATTGATATCGATGATGACTTGGATTGAACAAATGGTTGACCATTCACACTTGGTGTACATAAGTTATTTTGTTGATATAATTGTATTTGTGATAGTTTTCTAGATGTAATTAGGTATATATGATAATAGAGATAGTTTTATTGGTGTATATGTCTTTATTTGTGGTTGGTGTATAGTTTTTGTGGTTGGCCATTCGCACTTGGTGTATATGTCTTTATTTGTGATAACAGAGATAGTTTTATTGTGTCTTGAAGCTGGTTTTGGTTGATAGTTTGTTAGATGCACATCAAACTTGTATGTTTGTGATCGATGTTCATGGATATGTATTATGTTATTTGCATGGATCGATAGATAGTTCTGTTATAGTACATATGTAAATTGTATATCAGGTTAAATCCAAAATTCGGATAGAGCCCCGAAAAAATTCAAAATATATATAGGGGGAAAGCAAAAAAACAAATTTAAAAATAACCATTATTTGTGACATGTCAAGTTATGACACGTCACAATTTACTGACGTGTCATAAAATTTACTGACGTGTCATAGTGTTTGACACTTCAGTAAATTTTTGACGTGCCATTCTTGACATGTCAACCATTACTGATGTGTCAGTAGTAGCACGTCAGCAAAAATTTTGACATGGCAGGAGTGCCACGTTAAAATTTTTTTTAACGTGTCAGTACTGCCACGTAAGAAATTTTATTGACGTGTTAAATTGCCACGGCACGCCAAAAAAATTTATTGACGTGTTATTTTTTGACACGTCAACAAATTATTGACGTGTTAAATTGCCACGTCAATAATTTGTTGACGTGTCAAAAAATAACACGTCAATAAATTTTTTTGGCGTGCCACTTTTTGACTCGTCAAAAATTATTAACATGTTAAAGAGTGACACGTCAAAAAACCACCATTTTTTACACTTATAATTTTAACGCCTGGCACACATCAATAATGGCACGTCAATAAAGTTTAGTGACGTGTCAGACCACCTAACACGTCAAAAATAGTCCGTAAAAAAAAAAAAAAAAAAAAATCATTTTTTTGTAGTGAAATGAAATGGTTGTACAACTTGCTCAGGAAAAAAAAAAAAAAAAAAAGGTTGTACAACTTGATTTGAAAGTTTGAGGCCTCTATCTTTTCTTTAATCATTAACCAATGGCTATTTAGGAAATTAAAAAAAAAAAAAAAATTAAAAGAAACCATTATTAAGATGAAGGGTGCGTTTGTGATTGAGATTTTGTAAGAATAATCTGTATTTTTAAAAGATATTGTAAAACGTAAGGCATTTGATATTGCGATTTAAAAATCATTTAATTTAATATAGGAAAAAAAAATTGCAATTTCAATAAGCAGGCTAGAAGGTGCTTATTTGAAAAAGTGCAAATTCAAACCAAAATCATGAATTCGCATAACAAATATTTAATAAAAAAATATTTTTTAACATGTTCTACCAAACGCCTTTATGATTTTAAAAACGCTATTTTTAAAATCGCACTTATTAAAACCGAAATTCCAAACGGACCCTAAGAAAAAAAAAAAAAAAAACAAAAAATGCCTCATGTGTTTTACCGCCTAGTTTTTTCTTTTTCATTTTCCATCAGATTTTTGTTCTTCTTTTATTTCTTGGGTTTTTTTTTTTTTTTTTTTTTGCTGGGGGGTATTTTTGTTTGAGAAGATTGGTTTGACCCGTTTTTGCAATTAAAAAGTGGATTCTCTGGGTTGTCTATATGTGAGGAATATGCTAAAAAGTGTTTTTTGCCCTGAAGATTCTTCACTATCTCTCTTTTTTTCTTTGTTATTTTGAAGTTTTTTCTTTCTTCTTATTAAGGAAAATTCTATCATTTTTCAACACCCAAAATGGGAAAGAAGAGCAATAATATGATTATATAATGGCTTCTCATTTGTCAAAATTCTTTTCTTTTGAATTTTTTTTTTTATATCTATTTTTAAATAAAAAGCATTAAAAACAACTCAAAATATCCAAAACTGTTTTTACATTTATATAATTTCAAACTAAAAATAAAATAAAAAATAAAAAAATACCCAACAAACATAACTAATACAAAATAAGGCTTCTTGTTTTCCACGTGGACTAGACCAACCCTTCTTCTCATCATATTTTGACCAAATCCTCTCAATCACGTCACAAGGAAACAATAAATATTAATAGTTTTATATATGCAAAAGAATATAATAATAATAATATGCTCTTAATAATTATAAGATAACCTGCAGAGGAAGGAAGAGATATATAAGAACGAGGAGAGGTGGAGGTGGAGGTGGAGGTCAGGAGGTGCATGCAACATATACTGTAATGGGGTCCATTAAGTAAAAAGTAAAATTCTCTCTGTTTCTTTCTATCCTTGTGCTCTAATCATTCAGATAGGAGACGGTGGGTTCAAGGTTAAAGGTTTAGTTTATTGGTTTCTTCTGAAAAGCACAGAATAGGAAAATTATTACGGGCACTTTGCCTTGCCGATAGGATGGCTCTTCGAAGTAAGGAAGGTTCGTGTCTAACTATTTCATTACTTTTTAAAAAAAAATTAAAAAAAAAAAATTATTTAAGAAAAAAATTGGTCTTTATTAAATCACTACAATGTTTTGAGGAGCGATAAAATTGGTCATTAGATGATTTAGCGGAAGACCAAGTATATAACAACAATCAAAAGCGTATGTACGCGTCTTTTGACCAAAAAATAAAACAAGCTCATAGGCTAAAAGAAATATAAAATTCTACAGAGTATTTGAAAAAAAATTATTTGATTTAATAATAATTCAAATGAGTCTTTTTTTATTATTATTACAAACTTATATATATAAAAGACAAATACTTTTAAAGAAAGTAAATCTAATCCTAGTTGTAGTAGTAAACCTAATCCTAATAAGGAAAAGAAAATAATTAAAGTAAATTCAATCCTAATAAGGAAATGAAATAAAGTTCTAATAAATAAATAAGATCTTAATAAAATAAAATCCTAATAGAAAATAGAAAATTAAATATAATTGACAATCAGTTTGAATCGTGACAAATCTTTCTTTTGTACTTCCATTGTCTAAGAATGTGTAAAATTCTAATCAAACTGCGTTGCCCTAATATAATTTTTGATATTTTTCTTATTTTCGTTTTCACTAAAAATATAAGTAAATGCCATTCTACATTATTGGACTTTATATAAATTTATAAAATTAGTGTTTATGTCTATCTACCATCACTCGTAATGAAAGAAAGAAAAGAAACAAAGGGTATTGATGGAGAAAAATCCCTCGAAGGGTGATGGAGGGATTCTCCAGCAACCCACCCCATAAAGGTGGCTCATAGGGAACCCTCACCCTACAGAGATGGTCGTGGGTCTCTAGGGTAGGGAGTCTCTTGCAATCCACCCTTACACAAAAGAGGGTGGATCACGGGAGACCCCCACCCTGTAAAGGCGGTCACAAGTGTGGAGGTTCCCTCCATCCTCGCAACTACTTCCATTAGGCAAGCCTGTCCTACCCTGCAAAGGCGGTGGCAAGAGGACCCCTCCATCCTCGCAACCACTTCCATTAGGCAAGCCTGTCCTACCCCGCAAAGGTGGTGGCAAGATGACCCCTCCATCCTCGCAACCACTTCCATTAAGCAAGTTTGTCCCACATCTGCAAGGTGGTCGACAACTCCAACTCTAAGCTCTCCTCCAACCTTGACGTCCTCTCTCTTGACTTCTCCAATCTCAACAATCACAACAATCCCAACTACGACCTTTCTCTAGGCAAAACTTGTGATTTTTTTATGGTATCAGCTCCATTGAAGAGCTTTTTGACTTCACCCTTACCTTGGAAGCCGAGGAAGAGGACGACAAGGTTGTAGAAGAGCTAAGAGTTGGAGTCGTTGACCACAACACACAAGTGGGATTGTCCTACTCAGCAAAGGTGGTTACGGGGTGAGGGTCCTCATGACCAGGGCTGGCCCAACCACTAGGCGAGTTAGGCCGGCACCTAGAACCCCAGATTTCTAAGCCTCAAAAAAAAAAAATTTAAGGCCCAAAATATTTTTTAATAAGGCCAAAAATTTTTTGCATAAAGGCCCTTAACATGCTTTAAGAAAAATACTATTATTTGTTTATAATATCAAGGTCCCAACATTCTTTCTTGAGGCCTTCAATATGCTTTAAAAAACAATATTATTTTTTTTTATAATATGGAGGCCTTCTGCACAGCGGCCACGAGGCCCTCAATAGTCAACATGTTTTAAAAAATATATATATTATTTGTTTATAATAGCGAGGCCTCTATAAAATAAGAATGAAAAAAAAAAAATCTGAGAATCCCACAGGGGTAACTATCATCTCTCTCTAATGCTTTTCCTTAAGATGTTATGCTAGCTTGTGTTTTACAATAGCATAGTTGCTAGAATCTATAAGTATAAGTCTTAATCTTGTTATAAGCATTTCCTTTCCATTAGACTTGTTATTGTTGCATAAAGATGTTGTTTTGAGTTAGGAAGTGTTAGAGAGCCTTTTGTAGCCATGGAACCCATTTAGAACTACTTAGGAGAACATGGGACCAAATGAGATTGTACCTCCTCTATTCGAACGCTCGGCCTAGAGCCCGAGCGCTCGCCCAGAAGCAATTCAGGGGAATGCCATTTTGGCCAGTCGTTTAGTAGCCAATGTTTTCATGTTCTAGGTTCATTTTAGCTTGAACTTAGGACCAATATTAGGCTTTCCACAAATTTGGAGAAAACCGGGGAGGAATTTTCGGAGGACTTATACAACCCGAGTGAGTACGAACTCACATGATACTAGCCATTACTTTTTTCGGATTGCACAACTATTTTTGTGTACCAAATATGCATTGTACAACTATTATGAAATACATTTTAGTTACATTATGAATTCTATTATTTGTGAAAATGTGCTACTAAACAAGATAAAGAGACGATGAAATTTGTAATAGCATGTATGTAAAATACGAATAAAACTAATTGCATCGTATGACATGGAACACCGGTACATGTGGGAATGTGTGTGTGATATATAAGCCTTGGATTCAATGGTTATTTCGTGACCAACGTAGCCTTAACGAGCGGGTCACTATAGGAGGTACATCATTAGTAGCGTGGGCCACCCAAGGTTAGACTCGATCGAGCTGCTAGTGTTATGGAAATAGTCGGGGCACCGGCACTATCTTACAGGTCTCTCAAGACAGCGCCAACCTTGCTGAAAAATGGTAATATCTTAGGTAGACCATACAGTTGAACTTTCATTGATTCACATAATTATAGGATGTACTATACCTATACTGCATTCATGAATGACTGTCATGTGTAAAATGTTGTATACTTTATCAAATGGAGTTCATCACTAAATGGCATAACTACCATCTGCATTTTTTCTCACTAAGTCTTTAGACTAACCCATTTATTTTCCCCCCTCCATTATGTATAATTGCGCGGTTTAGTTAGCATAGAGGATGATGGATACATACAGCCAGCTGGTGGTGGCCAATGACTTGATTTAGGTCATTTTTTATGACATGGACCCGGTTTGGCTCAAGTCCATGTGGGACGATGGAGGATCCATTCAGGCGGAGATAATTGAGATTGTCATTATGCTAGCACTACTTAAGATTAGGCGTTGATCATGTTATTTTCAAACAATTATTTTGGGTTTGCCATATATTTGATGATCGGTCCTTGACCAGCACATTGAGGATCTATTTATGATATGATGTTTATAATTATGGTATTTAGTTATTGCTTTCTTATTCCTGTGGTTGAAAGTCTTCATTTGTATTCTCTCTCTTAGGAGAGGTTACGATCCCTGAGTCTTGTTTCGTAAGGGACATGGCTGAGAGACGAACCATAGAATCGATTACAAGTTAATTGATTTTCGCGGAGCGTTTCACCAAGTCCCCCAAGACCCACCCTAGGGTGGGTCGTGGGGATCCCCACCCCGCAAAGGTGGGGGCGATCCCTCAAAACCCACCTAATGGAAGAGAGGAAGGGTCATAAAAGACTCCCCCCCCCCCCCCCCCCCAAAATGGGAAAAGATGGGGACCTCCAAAAATCAAGGTGGGATGGGGTTTTGAGATTCGGAAAGCTTTAATAAGGCTTTATTAGCAAAACAATGTTTGAGAATCCTTTAGAATCCTTAAGCTCTATTTGCCAATATTTTCAAAGCCAAGTACTTTCAGCATGGTATGATTCTTGATGTTAAGTTGGGTAGTGACCGTCTCATATATGGCAAAGTATTTGGTCTGGGTGAGAATTCTTTAAGGCGGGACTACAGTTGATACTAACTAACGTAGTGGAAGACTAAATAACAACAATTATAAGCGTTTGTGTCTTCTGACAAAAAGATAAAAACAAGCCCATAGGCTTAAAAGAAAAATAACTCTGCAGAGTATTTGAGAAAAATTCTCTAACTTAATAACAATTCAATTGGGTGAGTTTTACATTATAAGCCAGCCAATTTATAGAATATAAATACTTGTAAGAAGTAAACCTAATTCTAGTAGTGAAAGTAAATAGAATCTCAGTACGGAAAGTAAACATAATCGTAGTAGGGAAAGGAAATAAATTTTTAATTCAAAAAAAAAAAAAAAATCTTCTTTGGCTTTAGTGGAGGACACATTCTACATCACTCCCTATTGATTCCATCAATAATACTGATGTGCCAATTGGAGAGCCAGAGCAAATGGAGAGTTTACCATAAGAAAAGCCTACCATTTATAAAAGGAGATTCTAGTTACAGATAAAGGTGAGTGTTCAAGTACAGGCCAGCGAAAGAGTTCTATGGAAAAAGATTTGGCAGATGAATATTCTTAATGTTGTGAAGGTGTTTATATGGAGAGCATGTCACAATGCCTTGGCTACTAAAGCAAATATTTTTAGAAGAAAAGTTACTGAGGATCCATTATGTGCCTTATGCGAAGTAAAGGTGGAGACTACGGGGCCTATTTTGTGGGGCTGTCCAAGGACAAAGGTTATATGGAGTATGTGCAGTAGCAAGATCCAAAAAATGGTGTCTTGAGCATGAGAAATTTGTGTTCATTTTTTAGGAGCTTCTTCGGCATTTGGACAAGGATGATATGGAGCATATGGTGGTGGTTGTAGTGACCCAAATAATTAAATAAGGTCAAGTAGCTTAGATGGTTAATTTAGGTTTTGGGTCACTAGGAACGGCTAGGAGGGCATTTTAGGGAATTCGAACTTTCTGACCATACGTATGCATGGGGACCACGCGGACGTACGCATGGGGGAACAACCCGGACGTACACTGACTTTTGGTTGACCACTGCTTAATGCTCATACATACGATGCAACCTTTGGTCTACTGGGTAAACAGTACGCGGACGTATACCCCAATAGTATCATACGTACGTTGCTTTTCAAAACAGTCCTGCAGCTCTCACAGCTTTTTCCCACCTATAAATACCCTACCCCTTCGACCCTTATGCTCCATTTTCGCCCTTGAACCCTCTAGAAATATTGTGTGAGTGATCTTGTGAGTTTGTGAGTTCTTGAAGGAGAAGAGGTTGTTTCTTGGAGGCTTTACTTCAAGGAGGCAACCTTCTATGCTTAAGCTTTCTCTTTAGTTGTTATATTGTTTCTCTAGACTAGCTTAGTTGTTAGTTTGAGCCTTTAGCTAGGTTATGTCTTTCATCTTTGTTTAAGTTTGGTTTAACGATTCATCTTTGTTGAGAGGATTTTCTTGTGCATGCAAGTACTATTTTGAGATATGAGTTCATAGAAATCCTTTTGGTAGCTTTAAAACCAGTTTGAGAGGATAGGAGGATGTTTGGAACAAATGAGGTTCTACCTGAACCTTCTAAGCGGACGTACGGCCAGGAGCCCGGACGTACAGCTAAAAGCATTCCAGGGAACGCCATTTTGACCAGTTGTCCGTAGCCTTTATTTCCATGTTCTAAGTTCGTTTTAGTTGGACTTACGACTAATAGAAGGTTTTCCATAGATTTGGAGAATCTGGATTGTTCTGAGGAGTACTCGGAGAAATTGTTCGACTCAGGTGAGTTTTAACTCACATAATGCTCGCCATTTATTTTCCCACATCGCACGATTATTTTGTGTACCAAAACATGCATATTTACAACTCTCACAATATACACTTTGTTACACATGAACTCTATCATTTGTAAAAATGTGCTACTTAGTAAGATAATGACATTGAAATTTGTAAAAGCATGCATGTAAAATACAAACAAGACTAATTACATCGTATGACATAGTACACCGGTACGTGCGGGATAACGGCCATGGGCTTACTATATATGTTAACTTTATAGTCAAATGTGTGTATTGTTATATGGGCTTTGGATCTAATGGTTGTTTCGTAATCGGCATAGCCTTAACAGGCGATCACTACAAGGTGTACATCATTAGTCACATGGGCAACTCGAGGTCATACTCAGTCGGCCTGCTAGTGTTATGGACGATAGTGTACAATGGTTGGAGCACCGGAATTGTATTACAAGTCCCTTAGAACTGCGCCAACCCTGCTAAAAATGAGTAAAATCTCAAGTAGACTATACTGTTGAACTATCACTATTACTTATAATTATAAGTATGTATTATATCTATATTGTATCCACGAATAATTGTCACACCTAAACTGTTGCATTCTCAACCAAATGGAGTTCATCATTAAATGGCATGGGTATTGTGTGCATTATTACTCACTAAGTCTTCAAAGACTTACCCCTTTATTTTTTTTTTTCCTTTATTATATATAAATTGTGCGGTCTAGCTAGCATAGAGTGAGATGCCTATTGTAGTGTCCCAGAATTTTCAAAGCTATTTAAATAGATTATTTTGATAATGATGTTATTTTAATATCCATTGTAGCTAAGGATTTTAATTCTTGGGAAATTTATGAGAGTGGTAATTAGAGAATGGTAATTGGTGAAATAATAGGATAGTAAATATGTAGCACCTCAGATTTTGAAAGTCTTATTTTAGAGATATTAATTTGATGCTATGATTATATTCATATTAGGCAATGATGTTAATTCTTGAGAAATTTATGATATTGTATGAATGGTAATTGGAAATTGGTAGGTAGAATAGTAAGTGATAGGTGGAATAGTAAGTGGTAGGTGAAATAGTAAGTGGTATGTAGAATAGTAAGTGGTAGGTGGAATAGTAGGTGGTAGGTGAAATAGTAAGTGGTAGGTAGAATAGTAAGTGGTAGGTGGAATAGTAGGTGGTAGGTGAAATAGTAAGTGGTAGGTAGAATAGTAAGTGGTAGGTGGAATAGTAGGTGGTAGGTGAAATAGTAAAATGAGGGTATAATTGTAAATTGAAGGTAGAATAGTGTTTGATTTTCTCCTATAAATAGAACTCTTCTCCTTCACAATTTTCACAACTCATCTCCTCTCCCATCTCTTGCATATATATTCTTCCTTCTTCCGCTTTTTACTCGGTCTTTCTTCTTTCTAAGAGTATTTACTCAGAACAGAGAGAGAAAGGGCGAGACCAAGCGCTACAAGAAAGAAAGAACACAAGAGATAGCGGACTTTAGAAATTAGTTTCAAAAGATATACTAGTGGTGTTAGTCATTTTGGAGCAACTAGATTCCTTCATACCACTTCTAGCTTCAGTCTAGAGGTAAGTAAATTCACTACCCCTTCTAAAATTACTTCATGTCATGCTATTTATTCATTCTTTAGTAAATTGTAAATGATTATTTTATTTATGTATTATGAAGTTATGTTGCATGCATGAAGGATTTCTAAAAGAATTATCTAGAAAGTTTCTATTTATTTAAACGCTTTCTAAGTACAACAAGTTTATATTTGAAAAGGTTTTCAATTTGAGAAAAGAAAGTTGAGAAATGATGATGAATAAGAAAGAAAAATGATGATAAACCCTCATACATGTTGCCCTAAGATGCATCAAAAGAAGTACAAAGAAAAGTACAAGAGATGAGATAAATGTTTATGAAATGAGGGCACATGTATGGAGGAGAGTATTTTTGGCCCCAAGATAAGATAAGATGAGAGTTCGGTACCGATACTCGGATGGAGGCGAAACCACTGAAGGAGGCTATGCCAGAAGGTGGTATTCCATCAACTAGACCGTTGAGTGCACCAAGAAAGAGTTAATTGACGGTCGGGCATGGCTGTGGCCACAGTTCAGTGCCATGGTCACAAGGACCCGCAACCCTCGTACACAGGGGTAATAGTGTACATGGGCCTTATTATGAGAAAATGATACTATATTTTCAACGATGATATGCTATGATGATTTACAGAGATGATTTATAAAGATTATTTATAAAGATTATTTATAATGATGCATTATGATGATGATTTATAAAGATGATTTACAACGATGATCTATTATTAGATGTAATAGTATGTATATGTTACGGGAGATGCAACCGTACATACAGATATTATTATGGCTAGAATTATATTTATTTGCGAAAACGATTTTCAAAACTGAGAACAAGGAGTAAAACTATTTATGGTTATGGATTTTACTTGCTGGGCCCCTTTGGGCTCATTCAGTTTTATTTCTTGTTTTCAGGTAGAAAGGATGCTGGAATAGGAGGCCGGAATGGGGTGGGAATAATTATTAATTTTCAAAGTCTTTTCATATAAGTTATTGTAACGATATGATATTCCGCAACTAAAGTTTAATGTTTTCTAATTTCGCTTGTAATAAAATCTCTTGAATAATGTTTTATACATTTTTCGTATCCTTTAAAATCAAGTACTCTGATAGACCTTATAGATCTTTGCAAGAACTTTTGTTGTAAAAGAAGAAAAGTGGCAAACTCAGCCTTAACGGGCTGGGGATGTTACAATTTTGGTATCAGAGCCATTGCCCAGCTTGAGATGGGGGGAGCGTGCACAAGCCCATGAAAGTCGCTAGCGGGCGCTCGCTGAGGCGGACGCCAAGAATGGGCTAATCCCATGAGGGTCGCCAGCGAGGACGCTAGGTCCTAAGAGGGGGTGATTGTGACGTCCCACATCGCCTGGGTATGGAGATGAGGATGTGTTTAAATGTATACTACACCCTTAATGACAACAACGCGTTTTAAAGCCGTGATGGTCATGATCCCATCAGAACTCCGCAGTTAAGCGTGCTTCTGCTGGAGTAGTACCAAGATGGGTGACCTCCTGGGAAATCTGGTTCGAGGGGAGTCAAAAGCGGACAATATTGTGTGTCATTGAGGTGGGATGTTACATATGGTATCAGAGCAAAGGTTATAAGGTTCTGGCAGATTTTTTGTTTTCAATAAAAAAAAAAAAAAAAAATTGGGGTTAATGGGAAGCCACATTCCGGCCAAATAGAGTATGTGTTTTTGAGTGGTCTCTAATATATGATGCATGAGCATTTTCTAATGGTTAATTTTTTTGTTAAAAATCATCTTAGTGTGATTAATCTGGAGGATTTTATTATTGTGATCATGTTAATGACGGAGATGAATTTTTTATTTTATAGATAGGTTGTGATCTATAGTATCTGCCTATTCGGATTTGCGGCAGTTTTCTAGAGTATCGATTGATAAGGGTATATTTTAAGGTGTCTCGAGGATTTAGAAAAGATTATTGATCATGATTTAAAAATCGTATGATGATTTTATAGATTTAGGTTGCGAGCTAATTTGTGAAATTAATTTGGTGACAAAATGGTTTTATTGATTTAGGTTGTGACACAAATGGTGTAAGTGACTTAGTAACGAATGGTCTTATGGATGTCGGTTGTGAAATGATTCTTGAACTGAATTAATGATATAATAGTTTATATGAGTTTTTGGTAATGGCTAAGGTTTGGTTGATGACAATAATGATACTATGATTGATGTTGTAATATATGAATTGATGAATAAGGATTACGTAGTGGCATGAAGTGAATGCCTAAGTACTGCAGGGATAAATGCAAATGAGGTATACCCTAGAATCTATAAGATATTTTGATATATAAATTTGTGGTTTAAGGATTTTGATATTTTTGGATGATTGTGATGACTCTAAGGTACGATTCATGAAATCCTTGAGGTGATTCTTAGAATTTAAGGTGTTAGGTTTTCTATAATTGAGGTAAATTATATTGAAGTGATGCTTAAAGTTTTGAGTATGAATTAGTGCTCCTAGGTTGTGGATAATATTTAAATTTTGAGGCATTAGTGGATATGAAATTATGAGAAATTTTAGTTACATGCCAAAGCTTTTGATATAATTTTCTTTTACTAAGTAAGGATAATGAATTATTATTCTTGAGGTAAATTGAAGCATAAAGGTAAGAGTTGAAAGACAATATAATATAGTGACATGATCTAAATTTCTCTTATAAGATATATGTTCAATGATATTAAAGTATTTTAGAGGTTGATAACATGTGATGGTGCATACTTAGATGTTTTATTGAGTGAATAACTTTTTAAACAGATTGTTTGTTTAAAGGAAGTTATTACAATGACAGAATGATTTCATAATGAATATTGAATGAGCACTGAATGATTACGAAAAGAAATGTTTGGAGAACAAGCTCCTTATAATATTACATACCAGTGTCCATAAAAAAAAAAAAAAAAAAAAAAAAAAAAAAAAAAAGGAATTTGTTGCATAAAGAGACACGTGATAATGAGATGAGCAGATGATTCCTCAGAGCTGCTCCAGGAAAATTATTTCTGCATAGAGAAAACCTAGTATGAGCAGAATCGTATATATTTATATAATTGAATTATCAAAGAGAATATTTATTTATAATGAGGTACCTGACTAGAGCGTGTGCGGAGAGACTTGCAACACCCCTGAACATCGACCCGGAGTTTTTCGTGCTGTCGCTGGAGACGTTCGGTATTCTTCTCCATTTCTAGCATCTTTGGTCCCAAGTATTCTGCGTAAGATAACACCATCTTTTTCAGCTGAGTATTCTCCTGCTTCAAATCCACGTGTTTTCGTTTGTAGTATTTGAGCAGTCGCTGTAAGACCCTGATTTGGTTTCTTGAGACTTTCAACTCAACATTTCTGGCACTCAAACGTTGTGCCATGTCAGAAACTGAAGCAGCACCTTGGATACTGAATGCCAATGAGTTATTAATAGCATCAGTATCCGACCTATCAGCTAAGAACGTTTGATCCCGTGGAATTACGAGACCTTTGGCCACTGCTACAGCAGTAGAATCATGGAGCATGATAGAATCGTGAATAGTGATAGGACGATTGTCAAAGACAAAAGTTGGCTGCCATACGTTAGGATATGCAGCAGGTTCATTAGGGTGTGCAACAGGTACAACGGGAGGTATAACAGGCACTTCAGGGGAAATAGCAGACACCTCCGGTTGCACGTCAGGCATAACAATGGGTTGTGCTGCAGGAGCAACATTCAAATCGAGGTTGTTAACGGATGATGATGATACTCCCATATTTAGGAGAGTAAGGAAAAATAGTTGAGAATACGAAGAAATTGGGAGAGATGAAGTACTGAGAAGAGACTAAGCGTTAGGAACTGAAGGAATTTTTGTGAAGTTTCTGGAAGCAGCAGACGAGTAGCCTTAAAGAAATTTTTTTTTCACTTCAAGCGAAATGAACAGTAAACGACAAAGCGTTAGGCGACCTCGGGCCGCGATGGAAACTTTGTCAAAAGATCCCGTGAAAGTAGGATCTTGTCTCCTGTCATAATTCGACTGAGCTCATTTTTCAAACCCACTGTTCAATCAACGACTTTGAATATCATGCGTGGGCAACTGAATGAAATGTCATGCCAACGCGCACCACGCGCTCGTTCGTTATCCAGAAACCCTTCATATAAATTCACACCTCTTTCTCCATTGCAACGCATGCCTTCTGATCTTATCCTTCACCTGAAATCTTCTGCTAATAGCCTTCCATACAATGAAAGCTCGACTGTTCTCCTAAGTTGAGCGTATCCTCAAGAGAAAAATGCAGCATCACAACATGATTCACAAACCCAACACCTTATACTCTCAATAGTAAACCATTGAAGCAAGATTATCGTTGATCATGTCCTGAGGAAGCAAGATTATCCTTGATCATGCTTCTCAGGCTAAATATCTCTCTTCTCTTCAAGTATCCATACATGACAGAAGAGAGAGAGCTTCCGATGTGGGTATTTTGATAGTCTCGGAAAGAGCTCACATGCAAATCATGTCCTGAAATGCTTTTCAAATCTTCATTTCTAGAAAGCAACAGGACTATCTTTCTCTCTTTCTCTTCTTGACCTTGCAAGACCCAAGAGAGAAAGATTTTAGCATGTGTACTTTGGAACATCCAGCTTGGAAACTTACCCATATCCTACTTTGCTTGCTTATCAATTTCATCTCTAGAACGCAGCAAGCACAATATGTATTAGTCAAGAATGGATGAGAATCTTACATTTGATGTAATCGTGTATTTCGTTTGAGTTGAAATCATAATTACGAGTTTCTTTTGTTGAGTTATGATTTGTTAAGTAAAGATGTAGTACAGAGAGATTTTGCTGATATTGTAACATCGACGCAAGATTTGGGATGAGAAAATAGAAATAATTGTGTATTTAGAATGAATCGAATTATGATGTCACTTCTGAGGTATATTCATGTAATGATGTTTGAATGTTGGTGCTATTTACTTTTACAGGTTTATGATGGTGAGAAGTTAATAATTCTTAGAGCATCATATTAAAATTTCGTATGCATGATTTGGAATACTGAGATACTAAAGAGAATATAGGCAGGAATGATTTTTACACCTTTTTGATAAAATTGATTAAATTAGATCGAGAAAATTTTTGCAGGCTTGAAATGAGGACTATGATGTTTGGAGGTATAAACTATTGATCACATGATTTATTAATTTGATGTTTAAACCTTGATTGTAGACTGTTGATGAATAACTCGATTGTTGTTATTGAGGTTGGAAAGAAACAATGGAAAAGATTTTGAGGTATGATTTTAGTGTGAACTGATGAATGATTGCAGAAATCGTGACTTTAGACTGTGAATAAGATTTACTCCTAGTAGAAGGAGATAAAATTTCAATATGATAAAAGAGAGTAGGCTTTGATGAAGGATTGAAATGATTATTTAAATCTGAATCCCTCAACTTGAAGATTGGACGATAATATTATAGGTTTTAATTTCGAGGACGAAATTCTAATAAGGAGGGAAGATTGTAGTGTCCCAGAATTTTCAAAGCTATTTAAATAGATTATTTTGATAATGATGTTATTTTAATATCCATTGTAGCTAAGGATTTTAATTCTTGGGAAATTTATGAGAGTGGTAATTAGAGAATGGTAATTGGTGAAATAATAGGATAGTAAATATGTAGCACCTCAGATTTTGAAAGTCTTATTTTAGAGATATTAATTTGATGCTATGATTATATTCATATTAGGCAATGATGTTAATTCTTGAGAAATTTATGATATTGTATGAATGGTAATTGGAAATTGGTAGGTGGAATAGTAAGTGGTAGGTGAAATAGTAAGTGGTAGGTAGAATAGTAAGTGGTAGGTGGAATAGTAGGTGGTAGGTGAAATAGTAAGTGGTAGGTAGAATAGTAAGTGGTAGGTGGAATAGTAGGTGGTAGGTGAAATAGTAAGTGGTAGGTAGAATAGTAAGTGGTAGGTGGAATAGTAGGTGGTAGGTGAAATAGTAAAATGAGGGTATAATTGTAAATTGAAGGTAGAATAGTGTTTGATTTTCTCCTATAAATAGAACTCTTCTCCTTCACAATTTTCACAACTCATCTCCTCTCCCATCTCTTGCATATATATTCTTCCTTCTTCCGCTTTTTACTCGGTCTTTCTTCTTTCTAAGAGTATTTACTCAGAACAGAGAGAGAAAGGGCGAGACCAAGCGCTACAAGAAAGAAAGAACACAAGAGATAGCGGACTTTAGAAATTAGTTTCAAAAGATATACTAGTGGTGTTAGTCATTTTGGAGCAACTAGATTCCTTCATACCACTTCTAGCTTCAGTCTAGAGGTAAGTAAATTCACTACCCCTTCTAAAATTACTTCATGTCATGCTATTTATTCATTCTTTAGTAAATTGTAAATGATTATTTTATTTATGTATTATGAAGTTATGTTGCATGCATGAAGGATTTCTAAAAGAATTATCTAGAAAGTTTCTATTTATTTAAACGCTTTCTAAGTACAACAAGTTTATATTTGAAAAGGTTTTCAATTTGAGAAAAGAAAGTTGAGAAATGATGATGAATAAGAAAGAAAAATGATGATAAACCCTCATACATGTTGCCCTAAGATGCATCAAAAGAAGTACAAAGAAAAGTACAAGAGATGAGATAAATGTTTATGAAATGAGGGCACATGTATGGAGGAGAGTATTTTTGGCCCCAAGATAAGATAAGATGAGAGTTCGGTACCGATACTCGGATGGAGGCGAAACCACTGAAGGAGGCTATGCCAGAAGGTGGTATTCCATCAACTAGACCGTTGAGTGCACCAAGAAAGAGTTAATTGACGGTCGGGCATGGCTGTGGCCACAGTTCAGTGCCATGGTCACAAGGACCCGCAACCCTCGTACACAGGGGTAATAGTGTACATGGGCCTTATTATGAGAAAATGATACTATATTTTCAACGATGATATGCTATGATGATTTACAGAGATGATTTATAAAGATTATTTATAAAGATTATTTATAATGATGCATTATGATGATGATTTATAAAGATGATTTACAACGATGATCTATTATTAGATGTAATAGTATGTATATGTTACGGGAGATGCAACCGTACATACAGATATTATTATGGCTAGAATTATATTTATTTGCGAAAACGATTTTCAAAACTGAGAACAAGGAGTAAAACTATTTATGGTTATGGATTTTACTTGCTGGGCCCCTTTGGGCTCATTCAGTTTTATTTCTTGTTTTCAGGTAGAAAGGATGCTGGAATAGGAGGCCGGAATGGGGTGGGAATAATTATTAATTTTCAAAGTCTTTTCATATAAGTTATTGTAACGATATGATATTCCGCAACTAAAGTTTAATGTTTTCTAATTTCGCTTGTAATAAAATCTCTTGAATAATGTTTTATACATTTTTCGTATCCTTTAAAATCAAGTACTCTGATAGACCTTATAGATCTTTGCAAGAACTTTTGTTGTAAAAGAAGAAAAGTGGCAAACTCAGCCTTAACGGGCTGGGGATGTTACACCTATGAACTAGACTTAGGTGATTTCTCAGGACTTGATTAGAGTCTTTTTTTGAAAATATGGATCCAGTGTGGCTGAAGTTCATATGGGATGATGGAGGAACCACATGGGCAGATATGACAGAGATCGTTATCGCTTTGGGATTACACAAGGTTAGGCGTTAATTTTATTACCTTATTTCCAAACATTTATATTTTGGGATGTAATATTTTGATGGTCAATCTTTAACCAGCACATTGGATAATTATTTATATTATGATGTTTCATCGTTACTCTGGTGATTGTATGTGTGGAATTTAGTTGTTGCTTTCTATTCCTGTAGTTAAAAAGTCTTTCGCCGTATTCTCTCGGTTAAGAGAAATAATGATCCCTAAGTCCCGTGAGTGATGTAGGCTGGGAGACGAGCCATAGAGTCAATTACCAGTTAATTGATTTCCACAGGGTGTTATAGTGGTGGCTAGGAACATGTGGTTAGGAAGGAAGGCCAAGGTCCATGGGAATCCTGTTAGCCCTTCAACCACAGTGATAAGTCATGCCTTTGACTCTTTGCAGTCTTTTCGAGACACCAATGTGCGACAACATTTAGTGGTATGAGCAGCTGATAAGTACCAAATGTAGCACATTCAAGCCCCTTAACTCACATATGTTAATTCCTTAACATTGTTATTTGTTTGATTTTGTGTTTTTAGGTTTTTAGTAAAGATGCAAGAAATTCCATTGATTTTGGGCTCTACTCACATGCACACACAGCATGACCCACGTTCATTTTGCTCTAGTCATATGCATCAATTGAATGGCTGTCCTACTGCTGGAAAATTTTATGATATTCCTAATAAGCAGGTCAATGCAGCATTCTCAAGTCGGGTAATGATCCATATTCCAATACTTACAACTCGGGTTTCAATATAACTCTATCCTACAAGGATTCGTACTATTGTGAGTGGTATATTATTATTGATATATTTTTGTTTTAAAAATACCACATTAGCAACTAATACTAGTGTTCTCCAATGGCAAGCACCTATGGACAACTCTGCTAAGATCAATTGGGATGCGGTAGTGGATAAAAATAAAAAGGAAGATGGGTATTGGTGTTATAATCAGGGATAAGATGGGAGAGGATTCGTACTATTGTGAGTGGTATATTATATTGATATATTTTTGCTTTAAAAATACCACATTAGCAAATAGTACTAGTGTTCTCCTATGGCATGCACCTATGGACAACTCTGTTAAGATCAATTGGGATGCGGTAGATTTCCTTCATGGCTTGAATATTCACATGAGAAAGATGCAGCCTTTTGTCTACCTTGTTTGATCTTTAATAAGCCATCTAGGCATTTTACACAATGTGTATTAACTATAGATGGATTCAGGAATTGGAAGAAAGTTAGAAATGGAAAAGATTGTGCTCTTCTCAATCATATAGGAAAAGATCCTACTTCATTTCGCAGAGTTGCTGAGAAATCATGTGAAGATTTGAAGAACCAATCTCAACATATACAGAATATGTTTGAAAAGCTTACTTCTGAACAAATTGCAAACAATCGACTGTAGTTGAAAGCCTCAATTGATGTTGTTCGAGTGCTTGCATTTCAAGGTGTTGCTTTTAGAGGTCGAGATGAAAGTGTGAGTTCTACAAATCGCGGAAATTTTCTTGAGATATTGGGTTTGACGATTTCATATAATGAACAGCTTGCTGAAGTGATCGCTAAAGCTCCCAAAAATGCCACTTACACATCACCAACGGTACAAAAACAAATTTTACATGTTTTTTCAACCAAAGTAAAGGAAATAATTCGTAATGAAATTGGTGATGCAAAGTTTAGCGTAATTGTTGATGAAGCTCATGATGAGTCAATGAAGGAGCAAATGGCTATAGTTTAAAGATTTGTTGATAAGAATGGCTTTGTGCGAGAACGCTTTTTTGGACTTGTTCATGTCTCTGACACTGCGGCATTAACCTTAAAAAAAGGTATATATTCTGTATTGTCTAAACATCAACTAGACATTCAAAATATTCGAGGGCAGGGATATGATAGCGCAAGTAATATGTGAGGGGGGTGGAATGGGTTGCAAGCTTTGGCTTCAAATGATTGTCCATATGCCTACTACATTTATTGTTTCGCACATCATTTGCAATTGGCATTAGTGGCGGCATCAAAAGAAGTCATTTCTGTTAATCAATTTTTTACCAAATTGAATGTTGTTGTCAATTTTGTTTGTGCCTCATGCAATCGGTATGAAGAATTGCGGGTTGCCCAAGCTGTTGAAAATGCTGACATGATTGCAATTGATGAGATTAAGAGTGGAAAAGAACTTAATCAAATTAGTACGCTACAACGACCTGGAGATACGCATTGGAGTTCTCACTTGAGATTAGTTTCTAACTTGATCAAAATTTATAGTTCAGCTTGTGAAGTTATTGTTAAAATTATTGATGTGAGAACTTCTTCTTCCCAACGAGCAGAAGTTGATTCAGTTCATCAAGTAATGACTTCATTTGAATTTGTATTAATCTTACATCTCATAAAAGAAACTATGCAGATCACCGATCATCTATGTCAAGCATTGCAATCCAAATCTCAAGACATTTTAAGTGGCATGCATCTTGTTTCATCCACTAAATGGTGTATTCAACAATATAGAGATGATAAATGGGAAGTTTTACTTACCAAAGTGAAGTTGTTTTGCAATAAACGCAACATAGATGTTCCAGATATGAATGCCGACTATGTTGAGAGAAGAGGTCGAGCTCGCAATCAACAAGCTGACTTTACAATTGAGCATCATTATCGTGTAGATATTTTTTGTGCTGCAATAGAATCTCAATTGCAATAATTAAATTGCCAGTTTAGTGAGCATGCAGTGGAGTTGCTTATTCTAGGCTCGGCACTTGATCCTTGAGCTGCGCATGAGTCTTTTAGAATTGATAATATTTGTCAGTTGGTAAATAAGTTTTATCCGCAAGACTTTACCGATCTTGAAAAAGAACAGTTGAAAATAGAACTTCACCATTATGAGCATAATATAGTTCAAGATTCAAGTTTCCAAGGATTGTTAAATATTTCTAAATTGTGCCAATGGTTGGTTAGAACCGGAAAATCAACTATCTACCAACTTGTTTTTCGAGTTGTTGTGCTTCTGCTTACTCTTCCTGTTTCTACCGCAACTACAGAACGAGCATTTTCAGCCATGTATATCATTAAAACTAGGCTTCGCAACAAAATTGAAGATGAGTTTCTGACGGATTCTCAGATGTTGTACATCGAAAAAGAAATTGCTATGACACTTAGTAGAGATTAAATCATAGATAATTTTCGGGATATGCAAACACGACGGGTTCCATTTTGATAGGTGTTCGAGCTAAAATTTGAAATGTTTTATGACACAACTATCTATGTATCTTTTTCTTTGTATGTTTATCTTTTTATTAAAACTGAATTGAAGTTAATTTTTTTGTATACATTACTTTATGTATTTTGAATTTATACCTCGGTCCACCCATCAAATTTTCTAAATCTGTCCCTGCTCACAAGGATGTTAGGAGTTTAAGAATGAGAGTTTGTAACATCCTAGTCTCATATTAGGAAGATGAGGAGTAACCCACATAGAGTGAGTGATTTATAAAGATAGTCATAAATACTAAGTCCCACATTACCTAGTTATTAAGTGAAGCTGAGCTTTATAAAGAATTTTAGGGAAGATCCAAATTAACTAGTCATTTTGGAATGATAGCACAAATGTAGTTAGCGCTTTCCCTAAATCGTTACATTAGAGCAGGTATGGACATCTCATTGAAGAAACTAGAGGGGTTTTGAATGTTTGCATAAATGGAAGGTTAATCACGTCAGGCGAAATCTAAATGGCGCGGCACACTGTCTTGCGAAAGAAGTGTTATCTATTAATGAAGAACATGGTCAAATTCAAGAAGTCCCCCAATGTATTTCGGATATTATCTTTGTAGAGCGTTGCGCTTAATTTGTTTTGCTAATAATATTGTCGCTCGATTTCTCTAAAAAAATAAATAAATAAAAAGCCTAACAACCAATTTTAGCACTTTCTAAAACCAAAGAAGTATTTTAATAAACATAAAAGTCACATGAGCCATTTATATTTAACCCTTTTAATAATATAAAGTATAAACCATCTATATGACATTATCTGCATTGGTGTCTTTTCAGCTAATGTAATGCATGGACCACCCCTATATAAATTGTAAGTCCATTAAAATATTATCCCCGATTTGTATAGTCAAGATCACTTAATAATAATCCAGTGCAACTTTATTTTACTTTATTTATTTGTTTTGGTGCCTGATTATCGTTAATTGCCAAAAAAAAAAAAAAAAAATCTTAATTGATTTTTAAGACGGACAGATTTTTTTTCAGCATTTCTTAAGGGAAAGTACTATATATTTTTGTTTATATATCTTCCTCTGAGAGATTATGGGAGCGTTTTTTTAATCCATCTTTAACAATATTGGTTGATTTGCTAGGTCGTAGTAAATAACAAGAAAGTGATTGACTGATGAATAATCTATCTTTAACCATACTTATTACTTAACTATTTCAATCGTTTTCCCCAGCCATTCCAGTTACTTGTTTTATTAGAAATACCTATAATATATATTGGGATGAGAAAGAAAAGATACAGTCCTCCGCCTGTGTTGCTGTGTCTTGATTTTATTTGCTATCTTTTATTTTTTTTCTTGTATTTTATTGGTCTTTGTGTTTCTTTTTTGGGTTAAATACTCTTGTCCTTTAGAGTTTCAACACTTTATTTTTTCTCTTTAGGGTTTTATTTTTATCACATTAGGTACTTGTGGCTTTCATAAAGACCAAGATATATAGTACATCCGTTAAAATTCCGTTCAAAACTTAACGAAACGCCACGTTAGCACCAATGAAATGTCGTCATGTGTCATATAATTAATTAATTTTTTTAAAAAAATTATATATATTTAAAATTAAAAAAAAAAAAAATTACTATTGGTTACGGCAGCCACCCCCCTTTGGCCATGGGGTGGCCATCTGGCCAGTCCACCCCCACGGCCGGATTGAGCTGGCTGGGCCACAGCCCAAAGAGCCCAAGGGGTGGCCGAAACCACCCCCGCTCCTTGGCGGTGGCTCCATCTGGCCGTGGGAGTGGCGAGCCACCCCCAATGGGGCTAGATAGGGGCCACCCCCATGGCCAAAAGGAGGGGGGAGGGGGGGTGGTTAGAATGGCCAAGAGCCACCACCAATTTTTTTTTTTCTTTATATATATATATATATATATAAGTTTTTTAATCCTTTTAATTTTTTTTAAAAAAATATTTTTGAAAAAAATTAATTATATGACACGTGGCGACATTTGATTGGTGCTGACGTGGTGTTTTGTTAAATTTTGGACGAAATTTTAACGGAAGTACCATTTTGGTCTTTATGAAAACCACATGTACCTCTTGTGATAAAAATGAAACCCTAAGAGAGGAAAAAAAAATAAAGTATTGAAACTTTAGGGAGCAAAATAGTATTTAACCCTTTTTTTTTTTTAGATAGCTTTTTGTACCAACCTCTTTTTCTTTTTTGACAAAATTTTTCCTCTCTCTACCGGCTACTAATGGTCAGGTTTGATTTTTTCTATCGATTATTAATGATTGTGTCAGTAACTTTTATGGGTTTTATTCTGTTTACGAAACATTACCATATTTAACTACTTTCATTAGCGATATCAATTTCTTTGATCGGTGGGGGTGCACATTAATTTGGGTAAATTATGAGGTTTGATGGTGTTTTGTGTTTAACGCAATATAAGATGTCAAATCAACATGCAGATAAGAATGAAAGAAAAACACCATCTATTAACTTTAATGTCCAATAAGAAGAGGAAAAGAAGTCAACCTTGGATTCACATTAACGAAAGCAAAAGCACCCATTCCCCCTGTGACCAAAAATCAACTATATATAAAAATGAAAATGGCCACAATTACGTACACATTCCATGACCAATCTCACCCATTTATGTAATTATATATTCCATTCTCTTAAAAGATGTGCAATTAAATTAATATATCTTTACCAATTTATAGGTGATCCATATATTTTATGTCCAAGTTGAAAGGAAGTTGTCCCTTCCCCTATCCTTTGTATTGTTTAGAGATAAATAAATAGATCAAACGTTGAAAGGAAGATGAACTTCAACCCTTCAAACTTGAAGGGTTTAAAGACTCACTAAAATTACAAAAACAAAAAAAGAAAGGAAATAAACAACCTTTTTCACATTCAACGCACATGCCTAGTGCCTACCATTACACAGAAAGAGAAAAAAGATAAATAACTCAAATAGTCAGCTTATCCTATGACATAATACCCATGTTAGAGTTAGAGATATTTAAAGTATTAATTTAAAAACAAAATATGTCACGCACTTCATTCAGTCACGCGTTACCTTAATTGGTCTATGAACTGCTTCATTTGCCTCTCTTTTGACATAGATCACCCTCACTATTCAACACGCGATTGACGTCTTCGATCAATTACTCATAACTGCTCCAATTATTCTCATCATTCCATAATTTTAGGACTACACGGAGAACATCACCTTCATGTTTCACCTTTTGTGGTCCCAATTCCCTAATGAAGACAACATCTCTTAAAGCAAGCCGCAATGGCTTCAACAACAACCGAATTAGTTATCTTTTTTCTTTTTTTTTTTTTTAAGTTGATAACGTTGTCAAGACCTCTTCCATATGATCTCTCACAATCATACCAATACCTATCTGCTTATTGCCCTTGTCCACAATTGCATCCCAATTGACCTTCACAAAATCGCATGTAGGAGCGTTCCATATATGCATCACTCCAATATTATCCTCATCTCTCCTTGCATACATACTTGTATTCGCACTTTTGAAATCCTCAATGGATTCACCTGCCTTCCTCACAATTTAGGTAGGGTAACCAAAAATTCCACCATGAATCAACGTGTTCCTTCTAAACCATAAATTCCTTGTCACTAGTGTCATTAGATCAAAATTCTCATTGTTCAATGCATTATGAAGAACCTCCACAACGTGAAAAAACTCCTCATTCTCTATGCACATTCCAAAGTCTCTTTCAAATAATTTTTTGTCTCTCTGCATAGGAGCATTCTCATTTTCCATCCTTTAGAATTTGTTTGGTATTGGGTTTGAGAAATAGAGCTTTTAAGTCAAAAAACGTTTTCTGGCAAAAGCTTTATTTTTAAGCTTTTATCAAAAGTGCGTTTTGGTCATTTTTACAATAAAAAAGAAAAAATAAAAATTACTTTTGAAATTTTTTTACCAAATAGGCCAACTTTTTTACCAATTACTCAAGTACTAAAAATACTTTTTAAGCTCTCTAACGCAATCTCAAACATACCTTTAATATCGCTTTTTGTAGATGATAATCACTTCTCACTATAAATTCAAAATTTTTTGTACATCTCCATACCTGCCTACCACTGCTTTCAAGAGTTAAGTGGAATATGGGAAATGATTTTTGCATTATTCTCTGGTATCCTTGTCAATCAGATCAGCCACCTTTGCCTCTTCATTTAGCATACTCCCTAACAAGTGGAGAATGTATGGAGATGGTTTAGCTAACCATCTACCCTTCCATATATTTAAAGTATTACATACTTTTATAGAAATGTCACTCAATTTGTGTCTTAGATAGTTGAACATGCTTTTTATAAAGTGTTTAGATATAATCTAAATGTAAGAAATGTATTATATCTTGAGTTGTTTGTTAATAATTTTGAAAAAAAAAAAAAAATTAAACCGTTACGTGACTTATACTTTTACACACTAGATCCGGATCTCCAATAATTTGATGTTCATATTATTAGTAATTCAAACAGTAAATCTGATAGAACATTTATGGAACTCACTTACCCCCAACGAGTAGAGAATGAACCAGTTAGTTGTTTTAAGAGGATAAAATTGTCTAAAAATAAAATAAAATGATAATTTTACCTTCCTTAAATGAACTAATTGGCTCATCTCCATTTCAATCAAGTGAGTGAACTGTCCGAAACTTGTTAAGACGGGTAAAACTCTCCCACAATTTTATTTTGTAAGTCAAACAGTAAAATTGCTGGGATATTTGTATCCCAAACAAAAGGAAACACCTCTATTATTAGTTATTTAATATAGCACCAAGAGAAAATCTAATTAGTTTAATTATTAATTAATGTATTATTATCATAGCAAACACCAATAAGAATAAATTAATAAGGGAAAACGTCAAGGTCCGAAGTTAGTTGGCGTCCGATTACTATACATGGGGCGGCTTCGCTTGTCCGTAAGCTTTCGCCTTTCTGAGCGAAAAAAGTAATGTTGTTGTTGCTCGAAAAGCGTGGGGTTTCCCTTTCTTAGTTAATTACGTTAAACAGATTGGGGGGACATATTTCTGTCCCACGCGCTTCGCGACCAGCCAATAAGAAAAAGGATACTACAGGCACTGGAATGTGATTGGAGCGTGGGAAAGCGCGTGAGAGGAGAGTTGATGTTATTGGAGTAGGACCTCCGGGCACCTAAATCTGGGGCCACCACTACCCAACCAAAAAGGAAATAAAAGTGGAATTGCCCATTGCTCAGATTGTGATTGGACCGTGACAAAGCGCGTGGCCTAGAATTGGTCTTATTTGTGGATGACTGATGGGCCACAATATATTTCTTTATGTTTCTTCTGTTGATTTTTCTTTTTCTTAATTTAAAAAGAAGATATGTCCCATACATTTCTGATTGGATTAGTTTTATATTTTTTAAATATCTCAATTTTTTATTTTTGTGTAATGCCACATTTTGGGGGGCGGCCGAAACCCACCCCATAGGCTCGGGAATAGTTCGGCCACGACCTTGTTTCTTTGTTTTTTACTTTTTTTTTTAAATTATTTTAGTTCATAGGCCCGGGAATAGTTCGGCCATCACCTTGTTTCTTTGTTTTTTACTTTTTTTTTAAAAAAAAATTGTTTTGAAACTCAAGTGGATAAAAAAAAAAGTCCACAATACTGATATTGCAGTCTCAACTAATAATTAAATCAGTTTTTGTCAATAATTAAAAGAATCCAACATAATTTTCTCTAAAGTTAATGGTAAAAGAACTTCTACTTGAAGAGTAACATAAAAACAGTGGAATTCAACACCTTCTCTTTGAAGTGGGAAAAAAAATAGTAATGGTTTGACTACATTTACTATTTGATGGAGGATAGCAATGAGTGATAGCAAGGATGGGGAATGTTTTTACATCACATGGTAAAAGATAATGAGGATCCCTTTTGACTTTATTGAAACAAGAATGAGAATGCAAGTGTGATGCTGTAGGAAGTAACTTTTTGCTTAGACAAAGAGCAAATTCCACAAGGGAAGTTCGAAAGAATCAAGGGAATCTCTAGCTACAGCTCTTTTTTTATTGCTATAACTTTAGTTGTTGCTTGCTACTTGTTGTTAGGCCTAGTCCAAAGCCCAACCAGGGGCTTTTACTTGTTCTTTTAAGGTCTACTTGTTGTGTACTTGGCACAGTGATGGGTTAATGACTTGAGGGGAACAACCATTTTGAGCAACTAGTCTTTTTCTTCACCTACCTACCACTGACCCATAGTAGTGTTGACATCACTCATCCCTTTTGCATCCCTACTGAACAGACAGTTTCGTCACCTATAGAAGATTATAATATTAACTGTACTAATTAAAAGTTCCGTTGCATTGATCTATCTTTTTGTTTTTATGTATACGTTTTTTGCATTGATTATCTTTATGTATATTTTTCTATAAAGCTTCTTTGTAGCATAAACCAATTTGAATTTGGGTTTGGGTTGAGATCCGAATATGTTTTCGTTTTGTTTGTTAAATTTTTGGTTTGAGTTGAGATCTGAATATGTTTCCGTTTTGTTTGTTAAATTTCTGATTGAAATGTTCCTCATTTGAATTTTTAAATACTAAAGAAATAATTAAGCATCGAATATGATATTAGACGATTGGACTTGATTGAATTAAATGTTGAGTGAAATGTTCATAATTATATGAGTTTTATTTAATTGAAATATAATAGGCGACATAATTATCTATGATTTAAACATGCATGATGCATGCAATGTTCTGTGTGTGATTGTGTCACTATATTTAAAGAAGTGTGATAGATTTTTTTTTTTTTTTTTTTTTACAACCTATAATTAAAAATACGACGAAACTACATTTAAGTTTTTAAATTAAATTATAATGGAGAATCCCGTGCTATGCGTGGGTTATGAGCTAGTTTTAACAATGACCCAAAGAAAATTCTAAGTTCATGGAAATCATAAATTTAGACAAAAATACTCAATTATGGGGGAAATAATAATTAAAATAAAAATAAATAATAGAGGCTTTAAAATAAGGGCTTAAAACACTTATAATTTTAGGATTCTTGGACTCAAATGCACAGTTCAAACGCCTCAAATACCATCCACATCAGAGTGTGATAATGATCCATATTAACAACCTAATATGGATCGACTGTAATAGCAGTACATGAACCGTTTAAATAGTGACAGTTTCCATGCGAAAATAATACGTCTAAATCATTCCCCTCCCCCGGCCACTAAGCAGCCAAGAGAAGAAGAAGTTTTGGAATTAAGGAGGAAGGATCAGAACACTATGTCCTAACTCTTATTTTGTGCTAATCTATGTGTCTAGGTGTATACTTTCTGTATGAGTGTGTTTAGAGTATTAACTTCAAAGTTTTTTGATGCAAAGGCTGAGTATTCTATTAAAAGAAAGGGATAAATCAATGAGAAGTAGAATAGTAGATGGAACCTTGAAATACGCATATATAACAACACAAGCAAAAATTAGGCCAATCCATCTGAGGGAAGCCCCCAGAATGAATCTAAGTGCTCGGAGAGTTTTAAATGATAACAGTGCATGGGCAAGTAACTCAATAAATGATAACGTGGGCTCTTTATCTTACTTTGCGTCTGAACTTTCTGGACCTGAATATTAATGTGAGTGGATTGGAATCACCAGATGGGCTATCCTCCACTCTTCTCCTTCCTTCACCATGCCTTGCTTCTGCATGTGAAAACCAATAAAGTATATCATGCATGACGAAGATAGCCAGCCAACATAGAGAAACAGATATTTGATCATACCAAAACCTATTTCCATAAATTCTCAGCTGTCATACGAAAGCTTGTACTCAATGGCAAGAACATTGATTGCATTATGAAAGGCATCCATTCATCACTATGGCTTACAGTATTCAACTAACTCTGATTTTCAACCTCTGAAGTAGAGCGAGGATGGTTCACTTAGCAGGGTTTGGAAGTGCAAAAAATCTTAAATTGCCTTTCCTACAGTAATGCCCTCCAATTTGAAAAGGTTGACATCATTCGTTACTCCCAAATCCCAGTATCCTATCTAAATATGGATCCTTTCCAGGTTGAAATTGTGACCCAGAAAGCCAGATGCATCACAAACCCAACGATGAGGATAACTTTTTGGGTTTCAAAGAGAAACACAAATGAACATGTTGAACTGACAAATCCAACATACATTAATCCTGATTTCATTTAGCTAAAATTGAGCAGATCAGAACATCTCAGCCACTGCCAAAGTAAGAGTGCAAGTAATTTTCTTGTTAAAAACTTTACCTTTTTAGGTGGATTCATATTCCTTTTCAATCCAAACACTTGGTTAACACACCGAACAGAAAGTAGACCCCATTCATGACTTGCTAATCCAGTCAGTAATAAACTTACAGCTCTAATGTATTTTCACTCTGTCAAGAATAAACTTTTGCCAACAGAAAAATATAAGAGAATACAAACTGTACGCCTGCAGCATGGGAGCCCAATATGCAATATTGTATCATAAGATTCATAACCTCACATGCAAACAACATCATCATTGCATAGTGAGAAATTTAAGATCAGGGGGCACAAGAAACTTACTCATTTGTAAAAGCACATAAGGTGTCAAAAGGTCGATAGTTGCTGTTGCTCAGTAGGATAGCCATGAAACCAGTTCTGGTGAAGACACAATTGAGGTTCCAAGAGTGTTAGACATTATGGTTGCATGGTAAGCAAATATCTTGCTCTTATGGTTCTACAGAGAACAAAAAACTTCCAGTCAATATTCAGAGCTTATTTTCAAATTGATATTAAGGGGAGAATAGGGGGAGGGGGTATTACAATGCAGATAGACTCAATGAAGCATCAAAATACATGAAAATTTATATGTTAAATAACCTTGAAGGCTTAACCAGATTAGGTGGCATTTCACCACATGATATGGTAGCTTCAGTCCGTAATGCAACTGTGTGCATGAATTTCACAGCTTTCAAAGGGAACCTGCACAGCATTAAGGTGTAAAAGTTTACACATAAACCATCTCCATTATTAAATCCCATAATGGCTTGTCGTCCATGTGATGTTACTTTGAGTGTTGCAACTACTCCACTCTGAACAAGCACATCTTTAGAGATCAAAATTAGATATGCAAGCATATCAAACCATCAAATCTATAGACTTTATTTTCCAGGGACATCAAATCTCTTTGTACGCAAGGAGTGATGAGAAATACATATATTCCTCAACTGGCTAAGCCTTTAGATCAGAAAGTATTAACTCAATGCTGCCATATGGTGAGTTCCAACTCCCAGATGTTTCTCAATGTGCATGATGCTCACAAAAAAAAAAAAAAAAAATCATCCAGTCACATGACAAGCATGACGTGTATATCTACACCACAGCCAAATGGAAAACTAAATATAATTGGTGCTCTGGAGCATAACAAGCATGTTTCCCGATTTTTGTTTCTAAAATTAAGAAATCATCTCTGGATGTTCACTTTGCAGTAACTCTTCAATTCATGAACTACTTGTGCATCTTTAACAAAGGAAACAACATAAAAGTCAACTTTGTTGTGCACTCCAAATTTGATATCATCCTAATCCTCTCTGCAGCAAAGCAATATAGACAATTGTGTCCATTTGCAAAAGGAACCAATGATTCAAGGTCTAACCAGTAGGATATTATAGATGACATAATGATTCAAGGTCTAACCAGTGATGGAAGGCAGTGTTGCACTTTTTCCTCGAACATTTAAGTGACGCCTAGATTTAAGTTCAAAAATACAAGGGAACAACTACTCATAAATCAAAGTCCATACGGATGAAATTCGTAAGCTTAACTCATCTCATAAAACCGGTTCAATAAGAGAGGGTTGTCAATTCCTTATAAACATGTTCAAGATCTTGTCCACAAGTAATGTGAGATCATTTTTCAACACCCTCCCTCACGTGCAGGCTTTTCTTGGTCCTTGTCACAGGGTAAGTAGTGTGGCCACATTCGTCACGTGGTAAGCTCTAATACCATGTAAGATTGCAAAGAAAAACTTGCTTTTGGGTGGAATACCTTCTTCTACTTTCTTATTGAACTTAAATAGAAAAGAGATACAAGTATAGTTGATCACATCAAGCTAACAAAATAAGCATTGATGTGATAAGGTAACTATCTACAATCATTGATACAATAGGAGATTAATTACAGTCAACCACAAGAGATGTAGTGTAATGCAAACAGATTGCTTAATAGTTACCTGTTTGCATTACAAGATAGAAACAAGAGTTGCGCAATAGGAGTAGGAAGCTTATGGCAGCTGGTGACTACGCTCAAGAGCTTCAGTGACTGGGCTCGAGCCCACTCGTGATGTAAACTAGCCATTACTAGCTAGTCGTTGCTAGCGCTCGAGCTTTCTGGTGAGTACACTCGAGCGCATTGTTGAATTGTTACTGAAACAATGGACAATTGATCTCCTTCCTTCATGGACAGTTAAACTTTTAGGATAACTGATAATTTTGACATGGTATCAGAGCCAAAAGGTCTTGAGAATTGGGATCGAACCTTGACTCTGTCAAATCACCTTCATTTAAATTAAACATTCCATGTGTTGGGCATCACCTATTAAAAGGGAGTTTGAGCCCACATGTGAGAATGAGTATTAAACTAATAATTAAATAATTAAATTTACCTCTTCTTATATGCTTAAACTTTTCGAATAACGGGTAGTTTAACACATATATACATCATTAGAAAAATTATTTATAAAAAATAAAAATAATAAATAATAAAAAAAAAAAAAAAAAAGAACCGCATGCAGGACTCCACAAAATCAATCTAGGAAACAAGCATATATCATGAAATGAATTGCATTTGATGAAAAAGAAAAAGAATAGGTCAAACTCGTACTGAAACATGCATGTGGATACTGGGTGATTCCGTTCCGAGTATGCACATGTTTCAGTACGAGTTTGAAACCTTTGTTAGAGCAAGCACATCTTCTAACCAACAATCAAATATCTGGACGACGCTCGTGTTCCGTTGCAGCGTCGCAGTTTTGTTTTCTTTTGAGCCGTCCTCTTCAGAGCCCATTTATTTTGACCCATCTGTCCATTCATACTTCAACCAAGCCCAGCCCATCATCTTCCATCGCTTCCATCAATGTGTAGTTTATAGGTGATGCTAAACATCACGCCCGGCGTGTTGCACGCCGGGGTGATTTATTATTTTAAAATAATAAAATAATAAAATTTTAATATTTTATTATTTTAATTATTAAAAAAAAAAAAAAAAAAAAAAAAAGAAGAAAGAAGCCTGGCGTGCATGACTACGCCAGCGTTCTTAATATCATGACCAGTAGTTTATATATACGGGAAAAGGGGAAAATAGAATTACAAAGAAAATGTTCTCAAGAGATAGCTCAACCGGGTAGGGACCACGCCTCATAAACCGAAGGTTAGTAGTTCGAATCCCCTTCCTCCCTCTTGTATGGACATGTCAAAAAAAAAAAATTACAAAGAAAATAAAAATCAAACGAGACAGTCATCCTTCAAAAGTTTGAGAATAGATCAAATAAATGACTGACCCATAAAAGTAATAGATATAGCCAAAAAAAAAAAAAAAAATTAAAGGTAGACAAAGTTCCGTAAATTAAACATAGCGGACCACTAGACGGTCATGCCCCTTTCCTTTCCTTGCTGGTCCGCAGTTTATATATATGATTGAAGATGTTCGACAGTTTTTTGGCCAAGAGATATACATCAACTCTACTGATCTTGATCATCAATACTAGCTCATGAACAAATCTTCTTTGAATGAGACACGAGCTCCTCCATTGGTTCAATGAAATAGAAAAAGAGCTACTATCGGTTACTCCATTTTACTTGGGAATTCCTTGATTTTTTGATCAGGTAAGAGAACAAAACATGTTGACATTGATGTTAGGTGTTTCACAACTTTCCGAAATCACATTTGATTCGAGACGATATGGCACTTAAACGGCCGTGCATGAACTTATTTGTTATTTTTACATACCACAGTAAATTCCGAGCAAAATTTTATACCACAAGATACTTATTGCAAACTAGCATAACCAGAAGGACTAAGGACTGATTTTGCAAATTTTTTTCCTTAAATAAACAAGCATCCATGTTAAGATCATGTTGTTGAATTTATGTTTGAGGAAAAGAACGAGGATTAAAGTGTAGACCACAAGAAATTAGGAAAAGAGAAATAGTTGCTGGCAATGCCAAATACAACTAATTCCACTTAAATTCAGAGCATACTTTCCCTGCTCAAGAGTGCTTCATATTTCGCATTCATGGTATCAAAACCATCCACATTTAAACCCCCACAACATTGTTAGACAAAAAAATATCTCTAGTCATGGAAATCTTGGATTGTCTTCTACAATGGGAAAATAAGAGCAACATTGATAGAGAGAAGGAGATTGAATAGTAAAGATTTGCATCCTGTAGTTGAAACTAGCAATACCATAGGACTGCTTTAATTTTTTTTTTCCCGGAGGGAAAAGGAAAAAAAAAAAGAGAAATGGTAGGAGTCAATATTTTTCCCATATTTTGCCTAACTCATCGTACAAATTGACCATTAGATTTGTGAACTTATGTGAACCCCACATAAATCAATGGTATACCCCACAAATCTAATGATTAATCTATTGAATTTATAAAAAAAAAATGAGCTAAATATAGAAGACTTATTAACCTTTAACATTTCTCAAAAAATAAATAAATAAATTGTCAAAAAACATAATCAGAAGAAAACTAGTACAAGTGCAAACCAAATGAATTCTCAAGCACTTGGCTAAATACAGGTATACTTCATAATAATGAAGTCAAACTCCATAATTGGAAGATGATGGCTCAAGTACACTCCTTATGAAACAAGTAACCTCAAGCAACATGATGAAAACTATGTCATGTACCAATAAATTGGGTAGCATGCAAAAAAAAAAACTAATTACTTTACAAGTCAAACACAATTATGCTTCTTTTGGGAGTGGGGGGGATAAACATATAATAGCCAAATCTTAGAACAAACAATTGTGAGACTTAAAACTTTCTGTTTTGGGGGGACCAAATAAAGTTACAACACTTGAAAGAACAGAACACATTTTGCAGAGGCATTGAAGAAGGGCATGTCTGCCCATTTTACAACTACCAAAAAAACAAAAAGAAAGAAAGGGAGCGTCATGGTCATTCCGAAGTTAAAAAACAACAACATTAATGGACATGGTCCATCTTCACCATCAATGACAAATTAGTTTTGCTACTTCCTATTCCCTTTACAGATCATTTCCCTCTTGTTCTATGTTAAAACACTTAAAAGAAAAAAAAAAGGGACAGCTTATTGAATCCTCACAATGAGGCTCAATCTTGATCCTCGCAAACAAGGTCATGATTTTCACAGAATTCTTACTAATAATGGGGCAAAGGCTGTTGTTGGGGCTGCTGTTGCAGTTGTTGGGGCTGTTGCAGCTGCTGGGGCTGTTGCAGCTGTTGGGGCTCAACTTGTAATGGTGCAGTAATAATGTCCATTGATGCAAGCCCTTCTAACTCTTCGATAGCTGCCACTACACTGATTGCGCTTTCGTTCGTAATCTGGGGCTTCAGCACACCAACAACTTCCTTGACTTTAGATTGCTGCAAATAAAATTGAAATACCATAATCACAAGTCTATAAGAAACTAAAATAAAAGTGCAGCAACGATAGGAGTAATGCTAGTTAGTAAATTGCTATATGACTATTATATACAACTAAGATGATGTGATAATGAAAATCAGTATTTATTTCTTTATTTAAGGGGAAACTTCAAAAACCCTCATAAACTTCTACTCGTAAGTTTAAAAATTCTCAATTAAGGATGTTAAACTTTCAATTTCTTTCAATTATTTCATTCCATTAGGATTTTCTTAAATTTTTGTCAAAATGCCCAAAATACCCCATTTTAATAAAAAAAAAAAAAAAAAAAAAAAAATTGCAAAAAGACGTTCTTATATTAAAAAATAAAATAAAATAAATGCTTAAATCTTTACAATTTTTTATTTTATTTTTTTATAATAAAAATTTAGGACATTTTGAAAATTTTGAGATGATTTAACGGAAAATTCTAACGGAATATAATAATTGAAATAAATTAAAAGTTCGATACCTTTAATTGAGAGTTTTTAAACTTCGGGGTACTTTCAAAACGCATAAAAATTCATGAGAGTTTTGTAAAATTTCCCCCTTTTTTTAAACAAATACTTTAGTAAAAATAAATAAATAAATTGCAAAGATGTTCTTTTATTATAAAATAAAATAAAATAAAAGCTTAAATCTTTACAATTTTTTATTTTATTTTTTTATAATAAAAATTTAGGACATTTCGAAAATTTTGAGATGATTTAACGGAAACTTCTAACGGAATATAGTAATTGAAAAAAATTAAAAGTTCGATACCTTTAATTGAGAGTTTTTAAACTTCAGGGTACTTTCAAAACGCATGAAAATTCAAGAGAGTTTTGTGAAATTTTCCTTTTTTTAAACAAATACCAATCCAATGACTGATTTTCCTTCCACATCATCTTTAAGTATAGCAGTCTACCAAAGAGAAATGCTAAGGGTCAATAAATTTATCATATTTGACCCATATTCTCTTACAAATTCAATAAATCAATCATTAAATTTGTAAAATTTACCATCGACTTATGTGGGTAGTCTACATAAATCCACAAATCTAATGAATGATTTGTAAAATGAGATTGACCAAATATGAAAAAAAATACCGACCCTAACATTTCTCGTCTACCAAATAGACTCACTCCAACGAGAATACTTTAACTTACAATATATTCAAGTTTCCTCTTCAGATCTACATAGGCAATCGGTTGCATTTCTGGTACTGCAGGCATGGCAAATGCCGCACTCTTTTCCTCAAAATGGTAAAAGCCCAAGTGAGAATAAACTAAATACAAGCAATTCAGCAGAAAATAAATAAATAAAACGAAGATATAAAAATAAATAAATCAAGTCTTATTCCAAGCATAAACTTCACAAAATGAAAAGTAGTCTAACCAAAAAATTACTGTAAACAACTCAAGACATAAATTCATTCTCTATATACTTAAATTAGTCTAAAATTCAATCTTTTTTCATTTATTAGGTTCCATTTGATTCAAGGTAAAAGTAAAACGTTTTTCTTTGGTTTATAGTTTAACCCAAGTTAAAAAAATTTATCGTTAAAAAATTATAATTTGAATATATAGAAAAATATGATTTTTCGTTTTTTTATTTTAAATTATAATTTGAATATATAGAAGAAAGACATGATTTTTTAAAAGGAAAGTAAAGGTGCAAGTACCAAAATGATTTTGAAAGCCAATACTTCAACTTGCGTTGAAACAAGAGAGAATAAGGAAAAGAAACATATACATCCCCAAAATAAATCAAGTTTAAAGAACCCAATAAGGAAAACGCTTTTTCCTTTATCATCAGAATTCGATATAAATAAAGTTGTCGGAAGTGTCAGAATAAAGGAAAACACTACCAGAGCAAACCCAAATCGAATACTATTCATGGAGTAATTTGTGCGACCAAATATCAAAGATTAGTTTTGATGAAGTAAACCCTAGTCGAGAACAGGGGATTACCTTTTTGGGCCGGCCGACAGGCCTTCCGGTCGACTTCTTGGGTTTCAGGGGGACGCCAACAACATCAGCAACAAGAGCCCCCGGAGCTGCCGCGTCCTTCTTGGGCCGGCCCCTAGGCTTCGGCAGATCTGCTACCGGCGCTACAGCTGGGAAATTGTTGGGAGCGAAAGGAATAACCATGGTCTGGAGCTGGGCCTTCGGAGGGCGCCCACGGCCTCTCTTCAGCCCATGAGGGCCCATCACAGCCGTCACTGACTTGGGCTTCGGAGTCCTCTTCGTCAACCTAGGCTTGACTCCCACGGCTCCAGGTGGACGCCCTCGGCCCCTCTTGGCGGGCCCCGCCTGCCCCACCGGCCCGCTCTTCCGCGGACGACCCGGGCCCCTCTTGGCCACCACCGGCTGCGCATTGGGCTCATCAACAAGCCCAAGAGCGACGAGAACCGGCTGGGCATTGGGCTCCAGATTGGGAGTGGGAGTGGGCTTGGGCTTGGGAGGACGTCCCCTGCCCCGGCCCGGCCCAGGAAGAGGAGCGGAAGAAGGCGCATCAGATCTAGGGAGCTTGTAGGATTTCTTGACCATGACGAGAAGACCGGCGTTCTTCAAGCGCTTGAGGTGGTGAGTCAACAAGGCCGAGTGGGTGGGCGGGAGGCCCGAGTAGACTCGCTCTATGTACTTGGCTATGGCCCTCTTGCTGGAGCCGTTCTTCTCCTTTAGAGCCGTTACCGCCGCGAAAATCATCTGCCACCCACACAGAAACAGAAAGGAAATTAGAAAAGGAATCATGGTTAGATGTAAGGGGGAGTAGTAATTGGTACCTCGGCGTAAGGCGGGTGGTTTGTTTGGTGAGGTATGTGGTTGTCAGCTTCAGTGACGGCGGTTGGGGGGATGGGTGTGGCGGTGGTGGTGGTGGCGGCGGTGGTGGAGGCGAGCATGTGCGGCTGAGGAAACGTCGCCGCCAGAACCGGGTCCATAGATTTAGAGAGAGAGAGAGAGAGAGAGATAGAGACGACAGAGCGGAGTGGGTGCTGAGGTGGGACTGTGAATGGGGAATTGGGAAGGGTTGTGGGGAGAAAATGGGGAACGGTGGTGTGCTTTACTGCCATATGATGATGATTGGGATGGGGTCAAATCGAACCGCTGAGGATGAGCACCCTCTTTTGATGACGTGGTCTTTACCTGTCTTTTTTATATATAATTAATATATAGTGTTTGTATTTGCCTTCTTACTTTTATTTAATCAATTAGGGATGCTTCTTGCTTTTTAACAAAATAATAATAAATAAATAAAATAGTATTAACATTTACTTCAAAAACAAAATAATCAAAAAAATTCAAAGAATATTTTTTTTACTTTTTAGTTTAAAAAAAAAAAAGTGTTATGCTAAGACATAAAAATAAAAGTTTTTTTTTTTTTATAAAAACATTTTAGACTTTAAAATAATTAAAAAGCATAATAATAAAAACAAATGTTATAATTAGGCAATGGGGTTTTAGATAATTATCCCCCCTCTCTATCAGACAACAGATAAAAAGGAGGGAAGATGAGGGGAAGACAATAGGCATCAAGCTAGTGGAGGATTTGAGCATTATTTTGACCATTCAACTCCATATGATCATACTTATCCATAGCTACTAAAACCTTTTGAAAAATATTTGATTATATTATAATTTATAAGCCATTAATTAGTCCAATGAAATACCTTAAGAGAATTAGATGCCCTATTTACACTGTAATCTAGGGAACAGCTTTGTTAGGGCTATTACACTACCTTTTTCTTTTTTTAATTGTTACAACTATTATACTTTTTACTACAAATATGTCTATAAACAGACATGACAGTTTATAATTAATTAAATCATTAAGCAAAAAGAAAAATTGGCTTACCAATTTAATTAGGAGTGTTTTAGAGGTAACATAACTTTTGCCACCAAAGCATTTACAAATTGAGGCAGCAATTTATAATTGGTGAAATGATTAAAAAAAAAAAAATTTCTCAACTTAATTTTCTTTTATTTAAAAAAAAAAATTTGAGATGTCAATCATATTCTCTTAATTATTTTACCAATTATAAACTATCATATTAGTTTATAAATAAACTTTGTAATAAAAGTTTATCATTTCATGAATTTATGGATTGGCACATCAATTTATATGTAAATTGTAGTACCCTAAACAATTTTTTTTTTTTTAATAAAATGATTAAGAGTGCAAGATTGGCGTGTCAACCACCAATAAATTAATTTAACAAATTAAATTTTTTGCTTAATCATTTTACCAAGTATTAACCACCACACAGTTTCTAAAAAAATTATATGAAAAATTATAGCGCCTGTAGCAACACTCTTTCATTAAGTATAAACTAATACCCTGGTTTATAAGAGAATTAGAGTAATGGTATATACTACTTTTTAATCTTATTAATTATTATCCTCCTAGTGAGCTTTTCAAACTTTTTTTTTTTTTTTTTGACATGTCTGCACAAGAGAAAGAAGGGGATTCGAATTAGTAACTTTCGCTTCATTAGGCGCGGTCCCAGTCGATTGAATTACCTTGACGTTTTGGCTCCCAAAACTTGGAAAGGGTTTCTAACAAAAACTAAAATAGAGAAAGAAAAAAGAGCTTAATAATGGTTGTATTGTGAGTTTTCTCTAACTTTTAAAGAAAAGTTAGAAATAAAAAGTTACTAAGAATGCTCTCAGTTAAAATTATCACATTAGCATTATGAAATAATAATTTCTAGCATTACTCATAAAATTATAATAAAAGTTGTTAAAAAATATTCATAATATACTTAAAAAAATATAAGTCAATAATATAAATACCAGAACATATTCAAAATATATTCTCAATATATTCTAATAAAAGTTATGGCTCTCGATTTTTATTTTTTATTTTTGGAAATTGTTGGCATGCTTATAAAAGGTATATCTCATTTGACTAGTGGTAGTACACACAAGCAACTTCTAGAGTTGCTTTTGGAAGAGTCAACATGCAACGAATTCTTTTTAAAAATTCATAAATTTGTAAAACCATGACCATTTCTGGCTTTGTAGTCCTTTCTAGAATCTCAAAATTTGCACCACAAAATGGAAAGAAAAAGTAGAGAGAAGGAACCATGTGGCTGCAAAAAGTTCAAACTCTTAGATATATTAATAGCCTAATTGGAATTGTGTTTGAGTTGCTTAAAAATACTTTTAACATTTAAAAAGTTTGTTTAAAAAAAAAAAGTATTTGTTTGGTAAAAAAATTAAAAGTGCTTTTAAGGGTTAAAAAAACCTAAAAATTACCAAAACGCACTTTTGACAAAAGCTTAAAAATAAAGCTTTTGCCCAAAAACTCTTTTTAAATTAAAAGCTCTATTTCTCAAATGCAATCCCAAACAGGCTCTAAAATCCTAACCCAAGTACCTTAATTAGTAGGAGTGTCAATGCGGACGGTTAAAAACCGTCCGCTACCCGCTATAATCGCTAACTGCTAACCGCTTAACCGTATTAACCGCTAACCGCCTAACCGCTATAACCGCCTAGCGGTTATTGGGTTTACTAACTGTAACCGCTAACCGCCTTTTTATATAATATATTTTTATAATTATAATTATAAAACTATTTATACATATAACATAATCACTTGATCATTAAATCACAATTTTTTTAAAAAATAATTAAATCACAATTTGAATATTAATATATTATCACTATAATTTATATGATTATATCATATAATCACTTGATCATTAAATCACAATTTTTTTTAAAAATAATTAAATCTCAATTTGAGTATTAATATATTATTACTATAAATCTATATAAGTCTACATATGCATATGAATAAGTCTATATATGTTATAAGTCTATATAAGTCTACATATGCATATGAATAATATAAATGTATAATATAAATACTTAATCATATGATTCAATGACAATTCAAATACTTTATTCAAGACTTTAAGTGAATCATATTATTAATGTACAATGATGATATGATCCGTATAATATCAAATTAAGTAATTGACATTGGATTAAACAATGACCAATGTGTTACTTATAAACACAATTTAAGTATTAATGTATTATCATTATATGTTGTGAAAGTTGTTTGAATTATGAACTTTTTTTTATATGTTGTGCTGAATTTTTTTTTATATTTTTTTTTTTTTTAAAAAAAGTTAACCGGTTATGATTTAATATTTAAGGAAATTTTTTTAAAGTACAAGTAAATGTAAATTTTGGGTCAAATATTTTTGATTTTTCAATATGGACTCTTTTTATAGCAATTGGGCCCAAGAAGACACTAAAAAAAAAAAAAGGCCCAAAAAACCCCAAAAAAAAAAGCCCAAAAAGGCCCGGAAAGCCCTAAAGAAAGCCCAAAAAGGCCCAAAAAAAGCCCAATTTTGAAAAAGCGGTTAGCGGGCGATTATCTATTTCACTAACCGTTAACCGGCGGTTAGCGGTTGCGGTTAGTAAAATCTACTAACCGTTAAGGCGGTTACGGTTAGCGGTTATTGGTAATAACCGCTAACCGTAACCGCCTTGACACCCCTATTAATTAGGATCCACTTGTATAACTTTTTATGGGAAAAAAATTCTTTCAAATTGAGTAAGAACAAGTTCATCCAATTCCATCCATAAAAATAGGAGAATGTTAGGTGTTTTCCTCATTTTTTTCTAGTGTTTTTTTGGTCCCAAGTAGTTTTTTTTTTTTTCTTTCTGTTTTTTAAAAGAAAAAAAAAAGAAAGTGACCATTATTTCTCACTTGGTTTTTAGAAAATAATATACACCTAAAACTAGGAGTACACCAGAAGAGTACCTAGCATTTCTCATAAAAATAATATATTTTTAATAGCATATGATTTTTTTATAAAATATTTTTCAACTTTATCCCTTCTATTAATAAAGCAGACATATTTTTTCTCCAAACTAGGTTGGAAGAAGTATTTCCAAACTGGTCATTAGAAATGACATGTGTCTTTTGCATGTGAGAAACACATGTTTTTTTTCTAATTATAAGAACAAAGTTGAAAGAAATTTTATTCAAAAAACATGTTTCTCACATGTTATGAAAAATGGCACATGACATTTTTATAGATAAGTTAGAAGAAAACTCTGTCCAAAAAAGCATATGATTTTTATATGCTCAAAAACACATTATTTTTATAGACGAAATTGAAATAAGTTCTTCTAACATAATTTAAAGGAATTCTTTATCCATTTGTAGAAGAGTACAAGATTTATTATTATTATTACTATTATAAAACTACTCCAAGTGAAAAGTTATCCAGGCACTAGTGGAAGAAAAAGAAAACAACTGCATAACCCTTCTAGAATTTGGAGAAAAGATTTAAAAAGTTAAAAAAGGAAAAAAGTGTATGGAGAACATTAACACGCATCCAACTTTTGCATAGAAAAAGAGAGTAACAAATTGACCTTTCACTCTCTCCAAAATCTAAATCAAAGTAAAAATAATTTTGAAATTAATTAATTATTATTATTTTTTTTTTTGGGATGGGGAATTTTGAACTTGAGTTACCACTAGGAAGAATGGCACATGTATAAGACAGTCTACTTAACTCGCCAATCCTTTCATTTTCTTTGCTTGTCCATTTCACTTTTACCTCCCGGCTATCACAACTTGGAGTATAAGAGCTTTTGTATTATAAAGATTTTGTTAAAAAAATAATAGTAAATCATTTAAGAAATTATTTTAATAGAGTATATAATGATTTTAGATAAGCTATATATATAATTTTTTGGGGTAATTACCTCCCCATCAACTACAATACATTGTAACTTTGCCCTATGAACTAACAACTCTACTGCCCGACCCTATCAAACTACCATTTTGTGCCCAAAAATCCCCTTTCTGTTAGTCAAAGGCGTTAACTCAGACGATCAACCCGTCACGTGCGTCACACATGCCATCTTGAAATTTTTTATCATACTTTTGCCCACAGTAGGGTTATCAGTTCATGAGGGCAAAGTGACAATGCATTGTAGTTGATGGGGGTAAAGTGACAATGTGTTGTAGTTGATAGGGAGAAATGATCGGATATAAAATTTCAAGATGGCATGTGGGGCGCACGTGATGGGTTGACCGTCTGAGTCAACGCCTTTGATTGAAAGAATGGGGTTTTGGGCACAAAATAGTAGTTTGATAGGGTCAAGCAGTAGGGTTGTAAGTTCATTGGGGCAAAGTGACAATGCGTTGTAGTTGATGGGGAAAAAGGTAATTACCCCTTATGTTTTTGAAAAGTTAGTAACTAAAATAAAATAAAAAGGTGAAATTTTTAACTAAAAATTAAATAGAAAATGAAGCTGATATGAATGCTCTAAAATAGTTACTAAATTGATTTATAGGTTTCTTTTGTTCCTAATTAGACTTCTTTTTGGCAAGCCACAAGGGGGAAATCTTATGAATTCGTTTCCTTTCATGTAGTAGGTGGCAGATGGGCCTCTTTCATGAAGTTCTAAATGGCTGTCAACTAAGTGATTTGGGTTTCAGAGGCTCAATACTTACTTGGTGCAACAATAGAACCGACCACAATTTTACAAAAGAGAGGCTAAATACGACGATTGCAAACAACCGGTGGTGCGAGAAGTTTGGGATATTGGCAACCAAGAGTTTCGATCATTGCCTGCTACCAATTAATTTTGGGAGTGGGTCCGCTGATTACTGTTGGATCACGGATCAGCCATACTAGACCCAACAAAACAATCATTCGGCTCATAATACAAGCTCAGTTACTTACACCTACTTACCGAACTTAAGTTTGGTAATTTAATATCTACTTAAGTTCGGTATGTAGCATTTAGTTCAAAGATTCGGTTTACCGAGTCTAGCATATACTCCCGACGATTATCCTTGGGAGGCTTTATTCGCTTACGTGGCATTCTCCTATTATTCATCAATACAATATATGACACGTTGATCCTCGGGAGGACCACTATGCCAGATAAGCAGCTACTATCTGATGCCTATAAAAGGAGGTCTCATTTCAGTTTTTGGTAACCTCTCTTTCCTTAATCAGATATTCTCAACTCTCTTCATCTCATTTACAATCTTCAAAGTTTATATATTCTCCTAAACATAGTGATTGATTTAGGCATCGGAGCTATTTCCCGTCGGCAAACACCGGCAGCTTTGATCATTTTCTTACTATTTTGTAGTTAGGTGATCCTTCGGACATCACAACATTCACAGGGTTCATGTTACATCATCATTCGGAAAAAACTGTGTTTAAATAATTACTGAAGCAAAAAATTTTTATTTAAATTTGTAGCTAGCTGGATGGTAAATGATGCTTGTTCAAATTTAATCAAAATTGCATGGAGAGCTAAAGGAAGTAGAGACAAGTAGAAAAAATATTAAAGAGGGATTGGCAGAATGTAAACAACAACTAATGATATAGAGTAGTAAAATTGGAGGAAAGGAGAAGATGGTTGCTGTAAAAAAGAAATTAAAATGGGTTGAAAAGGCCTAAGGGAGCGAAGATCCAGAGATGATCAAGAAACTAAAAAATGTACAGATGGAGGTTGATGAAATCCTAGAAAAAGTAGAAATAAAGTGGAAACAACGGACAAAGGCGCACTAGTTTCAAAATGGTGGTCGAAATACAAAATTCTTCAATATTTGCGCTAATTAGAGGAGGAAGAAAAATCATATAGGTAAGGTGGAAGATGAGGGGGGTCGTTTGTTTACAACGCTCGATGATATTAGTAGAAAGTTCATTGATTTTTACCACCAACTCTTCTCCACTTCTAACCCTAGGGGAGTTGATGCTTGCGTCGAAGCTTTGGAGACATGGGTCTCCCTTGATATGAATGAGCAATTGATAAAGGAGTTTATTGCGAAGGAAGTGAGTTATGCATTATCATAGTTGTCTTCATCAAAACCCCTTGGACCTAATGGCTTTTCGGCTTGCTTTTGCGAAAAACATTGGTCTATTGTTGGTGACGAGGTCTTTGCTACGGTTCTTAGTTGTTTGAATTTGGGGAGGGCGATTGATGCAATCAACAACCCATATATTGTTTTGATTCCAGAAGTCAAACATCCATCATAGGTTACATATTTTTTCCTATGAGTTCGTGCAATGTGGTGTATAAATTGCGGTCAAAAGTCATAAGGAATCCACTCAAAAAAAAAAAAAAAAAATCCCGTAGATTATCTCACCAACTCAAAGCGTGTTTATCTTTGGTCGACTGATTACAAACAATATTATAGCGGCATACGAGACTTTTCATACGATGAATACTCATTTGAAGGACAAAGTCGGGTACATGGCTTTGAAGTTGGATATGATGAGTAAGGCATATGATCGGGTTGAATAGTGTTTTTTGAAAGAGGTGATGAGGAAGGTGGGTTTTAATAGGCACTATATCAACTTGGTGATAAAATAATGCATTAGTTCTATGTCATATTCAATCTTGATCAATGGGGAGCCACAAGGAAAAATTATACCGACCTAAGGATTAAGACAATGAGATCCAATTTCTCCCTATTTATTTATCATTTGTACTGAGCCGTTAAGTGCATTGTTGCAGAAGGTGAAGCAAGATTAGGCACTTATAGGGGTTCCGATTTCGCTTGGGAGAGTGAAACTAAACTGCTTATTTTTTGCAGATGATATTCTCTTTTTTGCAAAGCGAATACAGCATAATGGGGTCGGCTCCAAGATGTGCTTGGAATCTATGAGCATGCATCGGGACAACTTTTGAATAAGGAGAAAACATACATCTTCTTCAGCAAAAATACTAGTGTTGCCAACCGTCATAGAATAATTGCAATCTTTGGTGTACAACCTACCCACTAATTTGACAAATATTTGGGCTTGCCAGCGATGGTTGGTAGATCACGAATGCGTACATTCAATACTGTACGCATATTGAATATGCGTACTCAATGACTCAATGAAAGGTCGTTGACTTCACAAATATCTAGATCTTCCCTCCTTTTGAAGTTTTGCAGCTTTCTCAGATATCTGTTTGTTCTTTTTCAATATCTGCTCTCTCACATCTAATTTCTTTGGTGGGACGACTCTCTTGAGCGCAAACAAAGAAGAAACCATTTTATTTTGAAAAATAGTTCAGTTGAAGTTTTGATACAAGATGCAGCTATTTCCATCTCAGAGATGAGTCGCATCAGTCTGCTATGCCATAAAGACACGTTTTTTCAACGCAAAAATGAGTCAATTTCGTAACCATTTTTTCTTGAAGTGGCAGTGCCACGTCAGTGCCACATCAGGGTGTAAAAAGATGGGAGTAAAAAATGGGTGTAAGTGTAGCATTTCTCATATGTGATTTTATTGGGGAGGTGCTGGCCACTTTGCAATCTCCAAAAGATGGGCATAAAAGTAATTATACGTGATTCTATGGGGGAGGTGCTAGCCACTTTACAATCTCCATAAGGTAATATTATTGATCTGGTTGTTGCAAAATCCATCCTTGTTTTAAGGGCATTAGTTTTTGCTAAAGAGATGGGGTGGCATAAGGTTGAATTGAAAGGATATGCATTACAGATAGTGCATGCATTAAGAAAGGATGACAACAAGTGGTGTCACTATGGCCAATTAATTGATGATGCCCATATTGTGTTGAATTCTTTTTGATAGTTGGGGGTGTATCATGTGAGAAGGGAGGCGAATAGAGTGGCTCATAGACTAGTAAATAATGCACTCTCATTTATGGATGAAGTGCATAGAGGAAGCCCCTTAGTGTGTTAACGATATTGTTATAGTTGAACGCGTTGGTTAAGATTTGTTTTCATCAATAATATGAATGAATGAATGGTTTCAAAAAAAAAGAAAAAAAAAAGGTTTATTTTAATTATTATTTAAACATGCCTATTGAAGGCTGATGAATAACATGTTACGTAATTGAAAAACCTTTAATTTCAAAACTAAATGAAGTAAAGTAAGAGACATTAAATTCAAACAGTAAAAATTTGAACTTCAAACTACGAAACCCTGAATGTTGTTTGCTCTCGCTGATAATGTCTATGCCCCTTATGGGTGGTTGAGGGTGGGAAACTAGGTATCGACGAAAATTCTACCAGGTGTAACAAAAAATTTTGGAGGTGGAGAGGGGGCATTTGCCCCCTTTCAACCCCCATGCACCCAGCTATTTTGCAAAAACTGTGTATTTTAACTCCCTTGGAGCATAGTCGCCCCATACTCCTCATTTCCCTCTTTCTTCATCCTCCTCCTCCTCCTCTCTTCCCTTTCTCTTCCTTCTTCATCTCTCTTTTCTTTCTTCCCTCTTTTATTTTCCTTCCATCCTCCTTTTCTTCCTTCTCTCTTATTCCTCTCTTTTCTTTTGTCCCCTCTCAGTCTCCCTCTTTTCTCATACTATCTGGTCTTATAGGACTGTCGGGTCCCTTGATGGGGGACACATATCCTGCATTGAGGGACCCATATCTTGCTAAGTCAAGTGGTAGGATTGGTGCCTGCTGCCTGCTGGGGTACCTGGCCCCCAGTAGGGGTCCCACACCTTGTTAGCATTAAGATGACGTCACTTGACGCCACCCAACATGTTTGCGCTCATTCGAGCCATTTAGGCTCCTTCCCAACCTATGATCGATAAGGCTGGCAAAACGGGTTGTCATGTCAGGTTCAGGTTGACTTGCTTGACTCACCAACCCATTAAGGTTCAACCTTGACACGACTCGTTTAGCTAAACGAGTTAAACTCTTCGACCTTGACGCTACTCATTTAAATAACAGGTTGACACGAGAAGTCCAGATGTTGCTTTACTTGTTTTCGTGCGAGAATTGTGTGATGGAGGAATCTTCCTCCATTGTGCATGATTGTCTATGGCGACCGTGACTATTTGTACTAGAATTGATAGTGCCTTTCTCTGTCACAACTAGAACTCCCTCCATGTCCTAACTGCTCAAAGTGTAGGGGTGTACAAGTAGTTACGGTTAACGGTTATTGTCTTTAACTGCCAACTGCAACTGCTTTAGGCGGTTATCAAATTTTTGTACTTGTAGGCTTATAGCTGTTCTGTCTTAGGCAATTATTGATTTTAAAGTAACCACCAAATAGCAGTTATTGAAACTCATAACTGCTTTTTAGAATGGGCATTTTAAGCCTATTTTGGTGTTTTGAACATTTATTGAACCTCTTTTTATGGCTTATTTTAAATGATTTTGGGCTTTTTAAAAATAATTAGAAGGCTTCAAAATGTAACAAAGCTCAAGATTATTATTATTATCTTTATGAATAAAGATCAATTTCATTAAACTCAAAATGAAAACCCTAGATCAAAAGCATCGAAACAACGTCGTTTTGTACGTTATTATTTTTATATATAATATATATAAGGGTAAGCGGTTATTAATCGCCTCCCACCTGCACCAAAAATCGCTTACCACAAATCACCTATAGAAGCAGTTATATAGTTATGCGGTTAGCAGTTATTAGGCGGTTAATAACCATTCGCTTGTACCACCCTCCCAAAGTGTCATCTACTAGTGATTTGTTCAAGATGACAAGGTTCTTATATCATCTTAACTGGTACACGTGGATGGCATTTTACGCGTCCGTGTGGCATCAGAACATAAAAAAAAGAAAAAGAAAAGAAAAACCCATCCCAAACCGTTAGATCCAATGCAAGGTATAATGGCCAATATGTGTCAAAATATGTCACGTGTAGATCAACGTCCAAGTTAACAAAAAATGTTAATGGAGGGGCAAACAGCAAACTAAAAATATTGAGTAGTGTAAAGAGCAGGGCCGGCTCAGGCCCTAGGCGAGTTAGGCCCTCGCCTAGGGCCCCCAATTTAAAAAGGCTTAAAAAAAAAATTTTTGAGTTAAAAAAAATTTACTTTTGACCAAAAAAAAAAATTGAAGGCCCAAATGTTATTTAATAGGGCCGACAAATTTTTTTTACCCAAATTTAATGCCTCAATTTAATAAGACCCCAATTAATAAGCTCACTATAAATTTTAAAAATAATTCAAAAAATAAATTAAAAAAGGACAAAGCATTAAAGCCTTATACATCATTACGCCAATTTCCTAAAGCTCCTGACGCTACAGTACACGCCTACATCATTCATTCATCCTCTTGCCCTCTTTATTGAAATTTTTTGTTTTTGATGAGAAAATATAAACGTTAGAAATAAAATATTACCATTTATTTTCTATTTATTATTTAGCCATTTAGGGAAAGTCAAGAGCCAAAAATATAAACTGTTGTCAACCATGGGTATTTTAAATATCAGTCTCTATATTTTCCACTTTACCTCTCATCTTTGCTTGCTCTTTTCTGAGTTTTTCTTCTCTGTCTATCTCATCATTTCCTCTTCCTCTCCGACTCCGAGTGACTAAGTCTCTTGTCCTATCTTCAAGAACTGCTTCATAATTCCTTTGCCAAATCAGGTTTTATTGTTCTATTTTTGTCATTTATTTTATTATAGTCATAATTTTTTTTTTGATAAATCGTGTTTGTTTAATTTGTTAGTATTTTTAATTAAACATTTCTACTAGAAAATATGCATCTGGACAAGAAAAACTTAAAAAAAAAAAAAGGGACAAATTGATTGAATCTAAAAAAGGAGCTCTAAATAAATTTGTTATTAGCAATAAACAAAATAATGAGGATAATTTAGGTGAAAAACTCATAAATGAACAAGAAACTCATCAAAAAGAATTAGAAGATAATGAAAATGTTATTGATGTATCTAAATCTATTGCTATATATATATATATATATGTGTGTGTGTGTGTGTGTGTGTGTGTTACTTTAAAAAAGAAAAAATTGAATTAAAAAATAAAATAAAATTTAGGCCCAATTTCAAAGTTTTGCCTAAGGCCCTAAAATATGTTGAGCCGGCCTTGGTAAAGAGTCAATTGTATTTTTTTTTTTTTTAAATTTAGTGAAGTAATTACAAATCAAGTGTCAGTTTTGGACAGTTTTCTTCCAATCGAGTTGGAGGAACTCCTCTAATTCAGTCTATAAAAATAATATGTGTTATTTAATGATATGAGATGCATATGTTTTTTTAATAGCAGAGATAAAATTGAAATAAATAATATTAAAAACTTATATGCATCTCACATGTTATTAAAAAAAGGGACACATGTCATTTTTATAGACTGAGTTGAAGAAAGTTCTTGTAACTCAATTTAAAAAAAAAAAACTCTTAGCTTTAGAGAGTAATATGCTTACCACATTTTTTTTTTTTTTTTTTTTGTTTTTGTTTTCATATATAATACAAGTTTATCTTTCAAACGAAAATAAAAAAAATTCATGGAACTGTCACGTTGACTTTGTTGCTCATATATGATTTTTTAACACAATACATACTTTAATATTTGTGGATGTTAATAGACAATATTAAGTCAATAATTCACACTCCCTGAGATTAAGGGAAAAGGATCCTCTCCATTTCAAAATCCCTCCATTTTCTCTATTTAGTGTATTTTGAAGGGTAGTGTTGTCCAAAAGTTTTAATGATGATAGTGCAATAAATACAATACCCTTCAAAATGCACTAAATGGAGGAAATGGAGGGATTTTGAAATGGAGAGGATCCTATTCCGAGATTAAGGGGGAGGGGTGTAGGCTTGGTAGTTGTAATAATAATAATAATAATAAGATGTTTTTTTAAAATATAGTTGTTATTATAATTAATTAAAATAGGTATGTATCATGTTCAATCCCAAATGCTTCTCAAATGACAAAAAGACACAGATTATAAAATGGACATGTTCTGTCCCGTTGGCGCAGAGCATCATTAGCAGCATTTGCATTATTCACGGCCCATCTCCGAAAAGCAAGCGGGCAAGTCTCTCTGCCTCCGCACTCATCGCGCGCATCGGCCAGCAGCGCCAGAGGGACAATACTAGATGGCAAAATCTGCGAAATAATAGAGAGATAGATAAGAATCGGGGGAGAGACAGAGAGCGGGCAATGCTGAAGAAGTCGAGTGGCTGCGAAACAAAGTCGCTGAGAGTATATGGGGAGTGGAACACTGGTGGACGGGGTTCGTCGCTGGTTCCAACGTCGCGCTACTACTAATACTAATACCAGTATTATTATTGTTAATAATAATTCTAACAATTCCAATAATAATCACAATCGGAGACAAAGTAAAAGTACCCATGTCACTGATGAGACTTGTGGCCACGTTGCATCTGTGAGCGAGCTTCGCGCCCAGTCGTCGGGAATTCGTAAGCGCAAGGAGCTAAAAGAAGAAGAGCAAGGAGAAGAGAAAGAAGAAGAGGGGGAGTTTGATATCTCTGTCTTGAAGCTCATAAAGGTTCCCAAACGGAACACCCACTTCATATCTGGCACCATGGATTCCCAAAAGAAGGTTTCTTTCCTCTTTCCTTTTTTTTTTCCCTCTCTTTTTGGAGATCTGGGTTTTTGATTTTTAGCGGAGATCTCTTCGCCATTTGGTTTAGTTTTGGGTTTATTTTTCTGGGTGTTTATCTGATTTGGTTGTTTGTTTGATTTGACTTTTGTTTTTTTTTTGGTTTTTTTCTGTTATCCTAATGGTATTTTGTGTCGCTGTTAAAATGGCCTTTGTCTTTCAGTTTGTTATTATTATTACTAATATAATTTTGTTCTTTTGGATGCTTAAAACATTTAATATAAAGGAAGATATTGGATTGGTAAAGGATAATTCGAATTCAATCAGCAGGAGTTAATTGGTAAAAGATTGTTCTTTTCTTGGATTCCGTTTGTTTGATGGGAAAATGTACAAGTAAATCATGTTTTGAATTGCAAAATGATTTGAACTGGATAGGGACATTCCAGTGAAGCCTAATGTAGGACGTAATTGTATTGAATGTTCTATTTCTGGGAAACAAATATCAGAAAACAAAGGTTTCAAACTCGTTTTCGTAAGTTTCCTTTGTTTTCTCAGCTGCCAAGCGGTGGGATGTTAGTAGTAGTTCTCCGGTTAATGTTGAGCGACTGAATTTTTCAAATGTGTGATGCTTCCCTTTGATCTCTTGCTATCTATCATCATTTAAAGATAAATGCTTTTTAAGATAAATTTAAGTCTTGGATAAGTAGTGCATCGAGCATCGAGCATCTTTCAATTTCCTGCAATTTGTCCCTAATTAGGTTCCTCTGCATTTTTAATCGTTCTTATTTGAATTCTTGACTGGCTACCCTATTACATACTGAGTAAAATCTTGGACAGGATAGACTTCCATGCTATTGGAATAGATGTTTGTCCACATGATCACAATTGTTAGATGCTCTATGATTGAAGCATTGTTACATTTTCTATAAAACTAAGAAACAGGTAATACTTTCAAAGTAATGTAAGTTTAAAGATCCATTTATTGGATCTAGTTATTGACGAATAGTTTTATCCCATCAGTTCCTGTCCCCTACTTATGGCTCTTTGTTGAACTTATTATTTGCTACTGCACCAAAGACAAACAATTATGTTCTTTTTTTTGTTTTGTTTTGTTTTGTTTTGTTTTTGTTTTTGTGTTTGTTTGTTTGTTTGTTTCTTTTCTTCCTGTACCATGTTTCATTTATTCATAAATAAGAACTGCTATTCCTTCTACAGGGTGGGTTAGAAACAGAATTCTTCACAGAGTATGGAGAGGCTAGCCGATACCAAATTCAAGAAGTTGTCGGGAAAGGAAGTTATGGTGTTGTTGGCTCTGCAATTGACACCCATACAGGAGAAAAGGTTGCAATCAAGAAAATTAATGATGTTTTTGAACATGTTTCTGATGCCACAAGGATCCTGAGAGAAATTAAGCTCCTTCGGTTGCTTCGTCATCCGGATATTGTGGAAATAAAGCATATTATGCTTCCTCCTTCACGGAGGGAATTTAGAGATATATATGTTGTTTTTGAGTTAATGGAATCTGATCTTCACCAAGTAATTAAGGCAAATGATGACCTTACTCCTGAGCATCATCAGTTTTTCCTGTACCAGCTTCTTCGTGGTCTGAAGTATATACATACAGGTTGGTTCTTTTCAGTAATTCCTATGGCTTTTATGGATTTAATGATAATTAATTAATTTCCCTGAGTTACTTGCAGCAAATGTATTTCATAGAGATTTAAAGCCAAAAAACATTCTTGCTAATGCTGACTGCAAATTAAAGATATGTGATTTTGGGCTTGCTCGTGTATCTTTCAATGATGCCCCATCAGCAATTTTCTGGACCGTAAGCTATTCTGTCTTGCCTACCATTTCACTGCATTCCTTACTAGCTCTGTTTTTTTTTTTTTTTTTTTTTTTTTTTTTTTTTAATTTTTTTTAATTTTTTAATTTATATTTTAAATAAATTTAGTTTATTTAATTTCTAGTTGCCAGAATCCAACCACTGCTTTCTAACCTATTTACTGCTATTGAAGGATTATGTTGCAACTCGATGGTATCGCGCTCCTGAACTCTGTGGCTCTTTTTTCTCAAAAGTAAGCTGGTTTTTATATTATTGCCAATTGCTCTGTTTGATGGAGCTATATGAAATATATGATTTTTATCATTAGAAACTGGTTATATTACATATGTTTCTGCATACTGTACTTCTATTTTTCCCCGTTGTTTTTATAGTTAACTTTTCCTGAGATTTATTGGCAATGTTTAGTGCATGTTATTGCTCTTCTGTCACATATATATTATTCACCTTGGTTGTGAACTCTAGGCTCATCTTGTTCTCTATGTATTTCACTATTAGAAAAATTCCTTTTTATTTTTATTTTTTATTTTATTTTATTTTTTTTATACATCTGCAGAATCCATGAAACGCTACTACTATGACTTGACATTGCAACAGAAGATTAATTGAACTGCAACTGTAAGAATAATACCAGAGCTTTAACTAAAACCATAATTATATTTATTCACATATCTCGTACAACTCTGTTCCATATGTACAACCTACTATTACATTCACATTGTTCATACTTTCTATACAACCAAAAGATGCCATTGCTAACTAAACCCAAACCTGATCAGTCCTTAGTTAATGCTTTGTTTGGATCACCAAAATACTAAGTCTGCCTCAAACTCTATAGGTAGCAATTCAGGTTGTTGTCAAGCACCCCAAAGTCCCTCTCCTCTATAGCTGTAAAATTTGACATTTTATAGGTGGAACTATGAGTCCACAGTTTAGTAACTAAATACAATCAACATGCTATGTATGTGTATACTAGAGCTCCTTTTTAAAATTCCTCTCTTTTATTATTGTAAATATCCTTTTTCCTGGACATCAGAAAATGAGAGAGACCTTTCTATTTTTCAAAACTTTCCAGCACATCTACATACTGATCTTTTCAAATCATTGTGCACTTACAAATGTATAAAAATCAATCATATATAATCATAACGCTAACAATGCATAAAGCTTTCTTTGGAAAGCCTAACATGTCACCGAAACCTTAAACAGCCTCCTTTCTCTAGAAAACCCTAATTTTCAGTTCTAGATTGCTTCGTTTGAACAAGATTCATCTTGTTCGATCGAGAATTTTTGGCTTGAAATTTTCAACGTAAAAATCATCTGGAAACCAATTTTCTCATTCACCAATCTCTCCTTCCATATCATATGACCATAAGTAACCAAATATGCATCCCAAAATACCCAATGCACCATCAAAATTTATTCATTTGAATCAAAACCCTAAATTTCCCGCTTTATTTACTGTTTAATAATTCCAGCATTATAACCTCTAATGTGCTAACCTAATCAACATTTAATACAACTTATTTATAAGTCAAAGAAAATTGGGTAGAACCTTACCTCTTGGAGTTTCTCCAAGCCTTTCTTCTTCTCAGATCCTTCCTTTAAACTTCTTTCTTTCTCTCACAATAACCACTATTTTCTGGAAGTTAGAAGACAAGGGAAGGAGGATTTTTGAAATTTCACCTTCTGAGCTCTTGTATGTATAGAAAATTTTTTTGGGCTTGTTCGAACGAGATCAATCTCCTTCAAACATAACATGGCAGCCGTGCGAGCTGCGAGTTCCAACTCAACTTTATTTTATGTTTGACAAGTGTTTGTTTGAATGAACCTTGTCTCGTTTGAACGAGATTATTTCTTAGCCATTAAGAAGTTCTCCAGAGTGTTACATGTAGCATTCAATGCAGCTTTTGACCTACATGTGGCATTGGATGTGACACGTGGTGTGACATGGTATTGGGTGTGACATGCTGATGTGGCATCTGAACTGACATATGTCATGACATAGCATCGGACATGGTGTTGCTGACGTGGCATGTTGGCGTGGCATAAACACACATGACACGCAATTTTGTTCGAATGAAGTACTCTTGTTTGAACAAAAAGCCTATTTTTTGAAATTTTCTAACTTTTAACTTGTTACTCTTATTTTCTCTAGTTCTTATTTTCTTGGGTATTATAGGTATATATGCTAAAACTTCCTATATCTACTATTTATCAATTCCTTTATCCAATTGCTATTTTAATATTTTGGTATTTGAAGTGGAATATGACAGTTAGCATGTCAATATAAAGTGAAAAGTGTCTTCTACAAAAGTTTAGTTTGTCATTCCTTGGTGAATACTTCATACATTTTGATTCCATATTAGTTTCATCGTATTTTATTACATTCTATGGAGACACACGATTCATTTTAAGTGGATTTTACTTACTGGAGATTGAATACTTGCTGCACTTAGACTGCCTAATGGTAGCATAACCTTAGGCCCTGTCGAATTTGATTTGTTTCCTGAATTTGGATGCTGTTAAAAAGATTGCTTAAGGTTCATTCAGTAGTTTCTTAAATTAGTATTGTCTCTGAATTTCTTTTGTACGCATCAAATTTTGATAAGGTTCTTTAATCATTCATTATTTTTGAGAGGCTATATATTATACTATCTGCTACTTCAGCCCAACCCTGCGATTAACTACTAGGAATGATCAGAAGGCCTATTTTTACACCCATATCTTCACCAATGATGGACTTTCAAACAGTGAGCATTTTTATCATGTCTTTTTTTGGTACTTGACCCAAGATTCTGTGCTGGTTTTGGACGCACCCTGAATAAACTGAATGGTAGTATTTATAAATTTGTTTGCCCAGCATTGAATGGATTGTAGGTTACTTTTCATTTTAAACTATAGTCACTCTTGGAAATTCACAACGCTTTTCAATTCAATATATTCAAATTTTTCATTCTTTTCTATTTGCTGCATAAGCAGGTTACTATGTAAGCTTTCATATGTTTGATTTGTAAAATTTGTGTTCAAATTGTGATTATTGCACTAAGTTTAGTTTCTATGACCTTTTTTTTGTTTTGCAGTACACCCCTGCAATTGATATTTGGAGCATAGGATGCATATTTGCAGAAATGCTTACAGGAAAACCGTTGTTTCCTGGAAAAAATGTGGTACACCAATTAGATCTCATGACTGATTTGCTTGGAACGCCTGCTTCTGAATCTACTGCAAGGGTTAGTTGTCTCATTCTAGTTACTGCTGCTTTAATCTTTCATTATCCAAGACAAATAATAAACTGTAAGAAAGTTGTTCCTTAATATCCATCGTTCTTGAAATTCTTACAACAAAGCATCTTCTACTCAAATAGCTCTGTACACCTTGTGAGCAAAAGAAACAAAAAAAAAAAAAATGCTCGCATTACCTTTTACACTAAATTGTTTTCGGGCTTCCTTCTAGGTTTTCCATTTTCTTTTTATTTCTTCTTTTTAACTGATTACTTTACCATCATACTTGCAGATTCGGAATGAAAAGGCTAGAAGGTATCTTCTTAGCATGCGGAGAAAACAACCAGTTCCTTTACCACAAAAGTTCCCTAATGCAGATCCGTTGGCTCTTCGCTTACTAGAACGCTTACTTGCATTTGATCCTAAAGATCGTCCTACAGCTGAAGAGGTAACTTGTAAACAGTACCTCAAAGAATTAACGAAGATTCCATTTGAAATAAACAGATATGAATAGAATTTCATTATCTAAATGTTTGATATCATACTACTTCCTAATGTCTCGCATGCTTATTCCTACAGGCATTGGCTGATCCTTACTTTAATGGTTTGGCTAATGTGGATCGTGAACCATCCACTCAAGCTATATCAAAACTCGAGTTTGAGTTTGAGAGGAGGAAATTGACAAAAGATGATGTTAGAGAGCTAATCTATAGAGAGGTATAGCCTTACAATTTGCTTGCATAGCATAATGGCTTCTATTTTTCATTATGGATATATTAAATTTTGTGTTTGAATCATACAGATTTTAGAGTATCATCCCCAGATGCTGCAGGAGTATCTTCGAGGTGGAGATCAGACTAGCTTTATGTACCCAAGGTTGGGGAATTGTCTATTATCTTTGGGTTGATGATGCTATTACTATTCTCATAAGGAGAGCTATTTCATTCATCTTCTTACATAAACTTAATGCTGCATTTGTTTACTTCTTGGAGAAATGTCAGGTTCTAAATTAACATCATTGTGTGGACTAATTAAATTCTAAATTTTTAATGTTTCAAACCTAAGATATAGAATGAAAAATCATTCTTTTCCATAATAGTTTTAGGATGACTTGGATTGTGTAATCATAATTTCTAAAAAGATTTTTCTCTGCATGCGTGTAGTTTGTGTGCTTTCAAATTTAGGTACTCGTTATAAGTTTCTTCAGCTGTTGAAGGGTTGTCCTAATTGATGGATCATGGAATTTAGTTATGGTTTAGTCCTTTCTTTGTCTTGCCTTGTAGTTTTATCAAAATATTGATTTCCTATGTCCTTATATCATGTTGTCCTATGCTATCATGTTTTTCCATAAAGAATAGCTGGTCATGGGAATTCCTTATCAAGACTTTCTATGATATTTTATTATCACTTTTATGTTGTTTAATCTGCTCTAAATTTATGGGCAACATCCTCTTGATTGTTGCCACATGCTTCGTTAAGCAAATTTTAGACAAATATTCAGTTATTGGTAGTTTTTGGTTATCAATCTGAACACTTCCTCATTTATAATCATTAGTATTCTAAACTCTTACGCAGATCTCCCAAAAATCTTACTCGGCATTTTACTGCATCTGTTGGACCACTACTCCAGCTATTTTTGGATGTGTACCTAATGAGGGATTGCATTTTTTGACCCAGTGAATGTATGTTTAGCTTGATTAAAAAAGGTGTTCCAGAAATGGAATTTAAGGTTATACAGTCATGGACCTAATCAGAGGGATAGTGCCAAAACGCTTTCAAACTGTGATTATTTGAAATCTGTGGCCTATTTAAACTTGATAGATTGCTTTTGGTTTGTTTTTGACTGATTGGTTTTCAAATACAGGAAAAAAGGCACTATTGAAATGATTTGATTGGCCCTCTATTTACAATCTTTTTTCTTTGGTTTTGGCTCAACCACATGATTCAGGACATCCTTTTTATGAAATTAGTTTCTTAATATGTTGTGTAAAGTCCATATGCATAATACCCCCCCCCCCCTCAAACTATCACCCAACTGACAATGCTCTCCTAAACTTTCAATTGAGACAATATCTCCCTTCAAACTACAAAAAATTGTCAATGACTCCCTAATAACGAAAATACCCTTAATAAAATATAATTTTTTTTTAAAAAAAAATAAAAAATAAAAAACTACGGTGTGGAAATTTAAATTTTTTTTTTCCTTTCGTTCTTAAAGAAAAGAAATTAATTAATTGTTTGTTTTTTGTTTAGAATTTATTGGCGTATTTTTGTCTTATTGAAAAACATTTAGGGTCATTTTTGTCTTTTTATTGGCCTTGGGGGGACATTGTTCCAATTAAAAGTTTGAACAGGACATTGTCAATTGGGTGGTAGTTTGAAGGGAGCATGTGGACTTTTTTCTAATACTTTAATTCCATTAGCATTACCAGAAACATGTTTCCTTGTTTTAATTTTTATATAAATTATCTTTTTTTTTTGGGGCTACACATAATGTTCCTTGTGTGTGAATTTTTTATGAAGTTAAAAAATGGAAGGACCCATACCCCTCTTAACTTGCATAAACTGAGTCATGGCACTGGTGGTTTAAATATTGATTTTTCTCTTCTTAGTGGAAATCATTATTATTCTTGTCTTGCTGCTGATTGGAAGAAATATTGAACTTTTGCAGCTGGAAATTTTGAATTCTTCTGCTACTTAGGCTCTCATAAATTTGGGAACCTTTAGACTATTTATTAGCATATGGATTTTAGATTGCAAGTCAGCAAATCAAGTTAAATGCAAGAACATTAATTTCTATTTAAATATGTTTTATGATATGATTATCAGTCAGTAACCAGTATTTATGCAATTTAGTGGTGTAGATCGATTCAAACGACAGTTTGCACATCTTGAGGAGCATTATGGTAAAGGTGAAAGAAGCACTCCACTCCAAAGGCAGCATGCTTCCTTACCCAGGTATATGGTCAACTGAAAGATGGCATGTTCCCAATTTTTACTTCGTGATGTTCCTAAAGCTGCAAAATCAAGCCTGCTGATTCTTATTTCAGCCCTACTGTCTATTCTCTGTCCATCTCTGAGAGAGACCCATTTCAATCTCTTTTTGACTGGAGAACACTTCCCTTTTTGTGTCATTTTGTTCGGTTCTCTTTGAAAATCCTTAATTCATTTTAATGTAAATTGAACAATTTTATGCATTTTGATTCTGCTAGTAATGAGTCAATCGATATTTTTTGGCTGCTAAGCCCCAGTGACCAAAAGAAAAGAAAAGGAAGTCTGGTTAACATGTTTGATGGCTCATTCTATGTTTTATCCTTTTGCCAGAGAGCGGGTTTGTGCATCCAAGGAAGAGACTGCTGATGAACAAAATGAATTTGAAAGGCGTTCTGTTGCTTCGGGTCTTGAAAGTCCTCCAGGGTCACAGCAATCTGAGAATTTGGAAAATGGTAATACATATTCACAAAATGGACATAGCAAGCCAAACTACAGTGCTCGTAGTCTGTTAAAGAGTGCTAGTATTAGTGCTTCCAAGTGTGTGGTGGTGAAGCAAAGGAAAAATTCAGAGGTAAACATTGTTTTAAACATACTTTCCTGTTTGTTTATGTCATATTTCCTTGCATGGGAGTTGATGATGGATCTCCATTAATCGCCAAAGGCGGAATGATCCACTAATTTTGTATGGACGGTAAAAGTCTCTTGGAAACTAAACTAATCATTTCCCCCCAATTGGCACTTAAACTGTTTACTCTGTTGTTCATAGCCTTCAGAGGTTTCTTCCTTATCCTTTAGAGAATCATATTGAAACATTTGAAATGGCTTCACATTACCCTTCTGTTTAAAACTCTCATTTTGGTGATGACTACATCATGGCTTTTTAACAGCAGGAGGAACCAATTGCTGAAGTCAATGATGAGGCAATCGATGGCTTGTCGCAAAAGGTTGCAGACCTACATGCCTGATCCATGCTTCTAATCTATTTTGGAAAGAGATTTCAGAAGGTGTAGTTTTGTGCTTTGTCCATAACATTGAAGATCCTCAGGCTATTTCTGGTAGAAGCTAACACTAGGATTGCATCATAATTGTGTTGCTACAGTATAGGAAGAGATGTTCTCTTGTAGTTGAAGAAACCACAACAATGTATTTTGTTCGACCATGTACTGTGACACAATAGGGAGAAGATTTGGTATGAACGGCAAGGAATCTGTATTTTGTTTCTATTTCAATTACATAAAATAACCACTTCACTATGGTTGGTGATATTGGTGACTTCATCATCACAAGAGTAGCCAATACTTGATTGATTTATATAGCAAAGACAATACAATCTTTATCTACCAATGCATGATCCACTACTGTCTGTCCTTGTAATTTAGCAACTGTGGCCATAATTGTTGTTAGCTTTGGATGTTCCGAGGAACCAAAATTTATTAGAGAAGGGCATGCTTTTTTTTTTTTTTTTTTTGGGGGGGGGGGGGGGGGGGGGGGGTTATGGCATAGAGAAAGACAGGGCTTTTGTACAATTTACATGAAAACCAGAGTGGTTTTTTTTTTACAATCCACCTATTATAGAATGATGAATGATTGAATGCTACATTTCACACCTATTTATCACACGTTACACTAGCAGGTATGACGTATTTTAAGCGGCTTATACTTTTATTTGTTTAAGGGACATTCGGATTTATATGCTCTTCGTTGTGTCTACATTATATTTTATATTGAGCTAATAGTAATTTCTGATTTTATTTTGAGTGATGGGATTGTAAATGGATAGGATGAATTTGGTGGTAATTATGAAATTTTGTGAATGAATTAGCTAAGGAATTGACTTAATTTGAGGTAGTCAGCCTTCAAGAAAGTAGAGAGAAGAAGATGGATTTCAAGACAATATTTTCTGCATACCTTCATTGATTGTCTTCAATGTATTTATACAACTCTACTCAACTCCCTAACTGCCTTACAAGTTACAGCCAAGCTCAACATCTTTACAGGATTGCTACCAACTGGCAGAGTAAATGGTCCATTAAGACTGATCTATTATAAGAAATGCCCACAAATTGCATTCTTATTGAGCTTTTTACATTTAGCTATTCTTTATAAATTTGAGAAACTCACAAAAAGAGCCATTTAACGAGCTCTCTTCTCTAGTTTAAATTTAACTTTTGTTAGATATGCTCTCCAAATATCAAGAGACGAAAAGTGAAAATTAGTTAATTTTTTAAGCTTATATATTCATTTCCATTCTCTCTCTTATCTACCAAGAATAAATAAAGAATTAAAAAAGAATATTTTACTAAAGTAAAAAAAGATGTAAAGAGTTTTAGATATTACCACCTCATTCTCAATGTCTCTCCCAAACTACCAAGTGTCGATGTTTCCCCTAAACTACCAACAAAATGTAAAAGTCTCCCATAAGGAATACCCTTCATAAAATTAAAAAACTCTTCAATTTTTTTTGTTTTTTGAAAAAAAAAAAAACTAAAACTAAAAAAAAAAAAAAACAATTTTAAAAACCCATGTAGGCATTATCATCTCCAATGGCAGAAAACTCTTCTCCTATTCTCTATTAAATCATTGTTTATCCCTAAAGCGCAAGTTGATAGGAAGTAATTGATTTAACTATTTAATTAACACTTTTCCTCACGTGTGAACTTAAATTTTAAATCACAAATTATCTCAAAAACTTAAGCCAAAAGAAAATAATTAATTTAATAATTTAATTAATATTTTTAACATTTCCTATACTCATGTGGTGGCATTACCCCATCCCATTAGCAAATCAGACTTTTTCAATAGCAATGGCATAGAATTTTGCTGGATTGGCCTTTTGCTTTTTTTTTTTTTTCAGCTCCAGCATATAGAGATTCGCAAGGGACAAATTTGGAGCATATCTACTAAAACAGAGTTAATTATTTATGAATGGCAAATTATACAACCTATAGCCATCTTAATCATGGCCGTGTATTGTGAAGAGGGGCATGTATATTATTATGCTCACGATATTATTATTGCCTCAAAATGTTTGTTGAAGAGAAGAAACCAGAAGCCCAAGTACAAAGAAAGAAAAAGTTTCTTCACTTTGCAAACCAGCATTTAGTCACTAAAGTTGATCAGCAATCTGACATTGGGCAGAACTAAGATTGTTCTGACAGCGTATAATAGCTTCATAAACTAAAAATTGAAGATTGAAAAGAAAATTCAGAAAGAAAGAAAATAATAAATAGGGAAAAGAAAGTCCCTAATTGCCCCCAAATAAGCAATCAGAGAAATAAGTAATTAGGGACTTTCTCTTTCCTCTTTGTTATGTTCCCTCTTTCTGAATTTGCTTTTCAATCCTCAATCCTTATTGAAAAAGAAAAACTAAAGAATAAATAATAAATCAACTTTATTTTTATTATTTTCCCGCATCCCAATCTCCACACGAACATGGACCACCACTAAAGTAGTGAAACCGATGAGAATCTCTTAAGGCTATCAAACTTCCCTCAATCTTGGATATGTGTTTGATGGCCTTGTGACAGTCTCCACACACCTGCAAGTTTTTCATCATGCTGATTGGTCTCTCAGCTTGTATCGAATGAATATATATATATATATATATTTTTTTTTGAGGAACTCATCCAAGGCTAATTTCTTGCTGGATATTGCAGCACATGTTCCTTCTCCTCTTCCACATCATATAGAACCAATTTTGTAAAGAAACATACTCGTCCAGCTTCGCAAATTGAATATAATAGTTTACCAATCTGCAGGGTTTACCAAGTTCAGGGCATAGAGTTGCAATGCCCCAATGGAGCTTTTCCATCTTATAAATCACTTCTATCTCACCAGTAATCTCCACACGAACACGAACCACCACTGAAGTGGTGAAAGCGATGAGAATCCCTCAAGATTATCAACCTTCCCTCAATCTTGGATATGTGTTTGATGGCATTGTGACAGTCTTCACATACCCGCAAGTTCTTCATCACACGGATTGGTCTCCCAGCGGGTATAGAAAGAATTCCAAATGCCACGGCTAATTTCTCGCTGTGATACTTCAGCATATGTTCCTTCTCCTCCTCTTCCACGTCATGTAGAACCATATTTGTAGAAGAAACATACCCGTCCAGCTTCATTTTCAAATTCAACTCCTCTAAAAAGGCATATATTCTATCCTTGTCTGGGTGGAAGTGGTCCCCAGCTGAAAATGTATGAATCTTATTCTGTGCTTCAAGCCAACTATACCCAGGTACTTTCCTAACATGGCTATCTCTCATTTTCAATCTCATCTTGCTAACATCGCCCCATCTACCTGAAGCTGCATACATATTTGAGAGAAGAACATACATTCCTGAATTATCAGGTTCCATCTCAAAAATAATCTTAGCAGCCTTTTCACCTAATTCAGTATGGCCATGAATCCTGCTTGCTCCAAGTAGAGCACCCCATGTAGCAGCATCTGGTTCGAAAGGCATACTTCTCATTAAATTCTGGGCCTCGTCCAGACGCCCAGCTCGACCAAGAAGATCAATCATACATGTATAGTGTTTTGAGTTTGCTGTTATTCCATAATCCCGATCCATTGAATAAAAATACTCTGTGCCCTTTTCTACCAAGCCAGTATGACTACAAGCAGACAATACACCAACCTGAAACACAGTAGAAAAGGGAAAGAAAAAAACCATTAGATGGAGAAGAAGACATGCACAACTAAAGAGATTATTAAAAACACTAGGTTAAATAAAGAGATGATTAAAAACACTATGTTGAAGCTCTTTCCCAAATTATTTTCATCTACAGAATTAATCACCATAATATGAGAAATAGAAATAGTGACTCTGTCAAATTACAAAGTTATCCTTCCATTGATCATAGACATGGTAACAAATTTGAAGAAAGGTGCCATCTAGTTAAGTTTTTGGAGAGTAGTTTCGAAGAAGCAAGATATGCAATAATTTGATACAGAGTGATACTTAAAATGATGTGGTAATACGAGGAAGGAAAAAAAATTTCTTTCAAAAGTAATTGTTTTTCATTTTACTGTGAGGCTTTATTTTATGTATTTATTTGCTTTTTCACTCCCAACGTTCATCAAAACATAATTCTTATCTTACTCTTTGTCAGTCTTCTTTCCTTTTCTTTTCATTTTTTTTTTCCAACTTCAAAAGCAAGAAAAGTACTGATGTTATTCATACGTCTTTCTCTCATTCAAAAATAAGAGAAGAAGATAATAAGAAAACATAAACGGAAGCAAGCAAATGGTTCTACAAGCAGTTATTTCCATAGGGAGGAGACTCAATAAACAATCAAGATTCAATAGCTTAAAACAGTTTCAGTGTGAAAAGAGAACGGGATGGGCAGGGCTGTGGTTGAAAAAGTATGTACAACAGAGAAAGCGAATGAAAGTAAACCTAGAGAATTGATGCACACCAATCTTCATAAATTCCTATGACCTAATCATGAATGAAAACTACCACATTTTGAACAAAATCAGTCTTAAAAGGTATTGTGGAAGATACTCAAAGCACAACTACTATGACGCTTAGGTGAGGAAATATTTCTTATAGGCTCTAAATTTCTATTCCTTGTTAGATAAAGAATATTAAATTGCTTATGATCCTAGTTCTTATTCCCTAGTGGAAAATAAACACTAATCACTTATATTAAAAGAAGAATACTTTCTTTCACACTGGGCAGACTCAAAATAAGTCTTATTCAAAATAAGAATTTGAGACAACTTTCAATAATATAGTATGATGAAATTGAAACTAATACAGTAAACTCAAGATACTTTCCATATGATGGAAATAAGTAAATAGGAGGTTTAGCAAGAAACTTGATCCCATGAATGGTGGGTGCCTTAACATATTTGTTTAGAAGCTTTAGCACGACATTTTAGGCTACGTGGCCATCTTAGCATGGCCTAGGTGATGACTTGACCAAACTGGTCCAAAACGTTGATTCAGCAATCATTTCCCAAAACAGGCATCTCTCAGAAAATCAAACAAGACGTTCTCTCACCAAGAACTCATACAGGTACGGTAAACCAATTTGGCAAAAAAGTCAAGGGATAAATCAAATTGAAGGCCTAAATGAAAATTAAATTAAATCAAAGGCTTAAAACAATAATTACCATAGTGACATTGTCTGGTTTGATACCCGCTCTCTTCATTGACTCAAAAACCATCAATGCCTCCTTGCCAAATCCATGTCTCGCATATCCTGCAATCATTGTGTTCCATGACACAACATCCTTTTCTGCTATATCATCAAATATATCATATGCTTCATCTATGCTTCCACATTTACAATACATTGCCAGAAGAGCATTCCCCACATAACAACCAGTCTCATATCCTGCCTTAACCACCCGCCCATGCAACTGCTTCCCCAAGTCCAGAGCAGCAATATCAGCACATGCACTCAAAGAACAGGTAAGTGCAGACCTATTTATTTTCCCCCCATCCCTTTTCATCTTAACAAATAGATGCAAAGCCTCCTCGCCATGACCAATTTGAGCATAACCAGCAATAATTGCTGCCCAAGAAATACAGTCACGATGAGGCATCCTATCAAACAAATTCCTAGCTTGAGGAATATTCTCACTCTGAGCATAGCCAGTAATCATTGTATTCCAAGAACATATGTTCCGACAAGGCATCGCCTCAAACAATTCCCTTGCCATGTCCATTCTCTTGCACTGCACATATCCCGCAATCATTGCATTCCATGAAACCTCATTTTTCTCTGGCATCTCATCAAAAAGTCTTCTTGCTTCATCCAACATCCCATTCTGTACATACCCAGACACCATAGCTGTCCACGTAAACACATCCCTAATTGGAGACTCCTCAAACAATCTACTAGCTTCAGACAACTCCCCATTCTGGGCATAACCTGTAATAATAGTATTCCACGAAATCTCATCTCTGATAGGCATCCGATCAAAAAGTCGTCTAGCATCAATCAATCTCTTCCTCTTTACATACCCACTCATCAAACAATTCCAAGACACCAATTCCCAATCCAATTTTGACTCGAACAACATACCAGCCTCGCTTATCCTCCCATTCTGCACATACGCCGAAAGTAACCCATTCCATGATATCTCATTCTTATCCGGGATCATATAAAAAATTTTCCTTGCCTCATCGACATACCCATTCTGGGCATACCCAGACAACATAGCATTCCACGAAACAACATCCCTTTCGGGCATCCGATCAAACAAAGCACGAGCATCGCTAAGATTCCGATTCCTCACATACCCACTAAGCATCACATTCCAAGAAACCAAGTCTCTCTCAGGCATTTTCTCAAACAGATCTCTCGCAAGATCAAACTTGCCATTCGACAAGAACCCAGACATCATGGTGTTGTAGGAGACCGAGGTCCGGCGTGGCATGGCGTTGAAGATGCGGAGAGCAGACTCACACCGGCCGCTGCGCATGTGTCTGGTGATGGCCATATTCGATTCCACAATGTCCAAGTCTGAGGTAGCTGACTTCTTGTTCTTGTCATTGCACCTTTTGGTCAATGTTCTCTTTGACGGAGTTGGAGTTTTTGTTGTGCTTTCGATCCTCTTGTTGATGGGCTGGTTATGGAGCGAGCGATAGCAGGTTCTGTGTAACTCTCTCACAAGGTAACTGCCGCGCATTGCTTTGAGCGTCAATTGTTTTATTTTCATCAGCATACGAATTTATAAAATGCCAGCGCGCGCGCGCTCTGCTTTTTGTTTTTTTTTTTTTTCATGAAAACTCGAATCCGACAAAATCCACGTACAAAATGGAATTGACCAATCACATAAATTACGCATATTTGCTTTTTTCAGCTTTTTAACAAATATTAATTTTTGATTTTAACTTTAATAATTTTAATTTATCCTCCGTTATGATCAGGGGTCAACCCCAGGATTTGTAACTTTGGGGACGAACTTATACAAGTACATAAACATGTAAACATATACAGTATCTCTCTATATTTGTAAGTGTGTGTTTATATAAAATAAATATAGAGAAGCCTTAAAATTAATTTCATAGTAAATTGTAAGTTATTATTGCAAACAAAAGTTACATGTCTTAATATAAATTTAACTCTTTCTTCTAATGAGATCTCTTGAAGCTTCCAAAAATAACATAGTCAAGCCGTGGTGAACTGAAATTCACCAATTAAATAGGAAAATTTTGGTTTTTTTAAGCTAATAGAAGGGACAAAACTAATAGAAAATTTTAGGAGGGCAAAAATATAATTTTGGGGGGACAAAACTTAAAAAAAGAAGAAGAAGAAAAAAAAATAGTAAAAGGGCAAAAATATAATTTTGAGAGGGCATATTTCTAAAAATATTATATTTTTTTTAAAAAAAATTCAAAATATTTGGCGGGACATTTGCCCCCCAAACCCTTGCTGTGCTTCCGCCCCTGATCATGATCCTAATTATTCAGATAAAAAAAATCTTTTTTTTTTTTTGACATGTTCGCATAAGAGGGGGAAGGAGATTCGAACTAGTGACCTTCGCTTTATTAGGCGTGGTCTTAACCGATTGAGTTACCTCTTAAGAATAAACAAATCTGTTTTTAAACGCTTGTTAGGTCAAACTTGGGGAGGATACCATATATGTTCGTGTGTGTATATATGGGATGATTTCATGTGAAAATTTGAGACTATTTTTACTGAAAGTTGGTAACGTGTCTGGATAACATGCTTTTTTTTTTTAGAGCAGAATGCTTTTACGTGAAAGTATGAGACTTGTGTACTAAATGGTAGGTAACTTATCTCAAGGGCTCGATAGATTTTGGGGCCTGAGGCAATAAGTTTACGTGGGGCATTTTTCTTGTATTTAAATATTAATTATTTTATATTTATTTTTTTTAAAAAATCATTATTCTTACTTTTTATGATGCATAATTACTAATTAAGTTTTTATAATCAAGTTTTCCAACATCTCATTTTTAATTGATAATATGAATATTCCATTTAATTTTTCTTGTGACATTGTCCATCTTAGGTAGGATTTTATCAAATTTAATTTTGAAAAAAATTATTTCTTTATAGGCAATCGTAACATGTATTGAGCAATACATTTAAAAAAGAATCAAATATTTTTATATAATTTAATATGTCAATCAGAACACTTTCTTTTATTTGTAAAATTTTGTTTAAAAACTTTTATTTTTTATTTTTTTATTATTACTTATTAGATATAGAATGTCTTATCACTTGATTCAAGAACATGAAATAATAAGGGCATGTTTGAGATTGCGTTTGAAAGGCCTAAAAGTGCGTTTAATACTCAAAAAGTCCGTTCGAAGAAAAAAATAGTCGTTTGGTAAAAAAATTAAAGCTTTTAAGGGTCCAAAAAGTCTAAAAATTGTCAAAACACACTTTTAGCAAACTTAAAAATGAAGCTTTTGCCAAAAAGCGTTTTTTAACTTAAAAACTTTATTTCTCAAATGAAATCCCAAATAGGCTCTAAGACTTAAAAGAAAAAAAGTGTTGACAAAAATAGAAAGGTATAAAGTGCAATTTATAGTGGAATACGATGTGAAAAAAAAAAAAAAAGGGATGTTGAAAAGGAGTAATATTATAAGTCCTCTTAGAGTCATCCTAGGGTCTTCTCAAATGTGATGTGGCTTTTAAAATTACTATTGAATTTGAAATATGATGTATTGAACTTTGATCTATTAGTAATTTTAAAAGTCACATCACATTTGTGATGACTCTAGGAGGACTTTAGGAACACTTATGGCATTACTCGTTGAAAAGTCACTGATATTGTAATTTTATTTGTTATTCACAATGCAAACAATTAGAGTTTTATGCACTTTGAAAACTTTTCACTTTTTAAAAATTTATGGATGGTGAGACTTTTCATGAAAATGAATAATGAATTTCAATCCATAATTACTATGATCATAATTAGATACTATTTATTAACTTTTACTAGGGGTGTCAACCCGGTCAGGTTTCTCGGTTTTTTGCCAAAGCCGGAACCGGAACCGGGGTACCCTGGTTCTCAATTTTGAGAAACCGGAACTGGAACCGGCACCCTGGTTACCGGCCGGTTCCGGTTTTACCCGGTCTGGTAACCGTTTTTTTTTTAAAAAAAAATTGGTTTTTGGGCTTATTTTATGTATTGGGCCTAAAATAAGCCAATTTTTTTTTTTTTTCATAAGTTGGCCCATTTTTTTAAAAATCTATTAGTTTCTTTGTCTAAATTAAAGGGGCTTTGTTGTGATTGTTTCAAATAATTAAAAAATAAACCTAAAAAAGTCCAAAAATCCTAAAAAATCAATGTTTTTGCCTATTTGGGCTTTAGAAATAAAAATTTAATTTTTTAAATACCCTAAACCTAAACCTAAGTGTAAAATATATATATATATAAAATGGAAACCTGGTTCCAGTATTCCCGGTAAAAATCGGGTACCAAAAACCAGTACCGGAACCGGGGTACCTGGTTTTTGGATTTTTCAAACTGGAACCGGAACCGGGACCCCAGTTTCCTTGTTTCCGATTTCCCGGTTTCCCGGTTTTCCGGTTCCGGTTCAGGTTTCCCGGTAATTTTTGACACCCCTAACTTTTACCATTTTAGAACCTTAAATATTTTTTTTTAGAAAAAATCTTTATTCCTGGTCCAACAGCACTTGAAGTTCCTTCACTAATTTTTTCCCCTCCTCTCCCGCCAGCACTCCTTCTCTCCCTTGGATGGACAATAATTTTTTATTTATTTATTTTTTCCACGCAGTTAATGGTGCCCATAGGATCTCGCCGAGTTTGCTGCCATAGGACAAAATTTTTTCTACAGCCACATGATTTTGCCTCCAAGGTTTCCCACAAACCGGCATGCACCTGTGCTTCATCCCATGCTTGTTGGACAACTTCTCCATAATCCTCCTCAAGGGCCCAGCTAGCTTTATACCGGAAAATAGAACACTTCTTATTTTTTCCAGATTTTCCATCTAGGCGCAAAAAACAGAGAGGTGGTCCAACCCTAATGCGAATTCTACCATTATTCTTGCCTTAGGAAAACTATCTCTCCACTTTTGATTTGCCACCCCCTTATCAAGCCGTTCTTTTATAAAATCCATGTCTTTCCAGCAATTAGTCCACATATATTTAGGCCCCGAAAAACCTAAATCCGTTAATTCACACTCCTCTAGGGCTTGCTGGAAATCTTTCATCTGGCTTCCATTTTGTGTATTACCTCCCAATTTTTCGGATGGGGTTAAGATTTCATTGAAGTCCCCAACACATACCCATGGCAAAGGGGTAAATTGTGCCAGAATTTTGAGTAAGCACCATGATTCATGTCGTTTAGCCACATCCGGGTGTCCGTAGAAGCCAATAAACTTCCATGGAATGCAATTCGGCCAGTCATGTATCACCCCATTGATGTGATGTTGACTATAATTTTGTATTTCGACATTAAACTCCTCACCTCACATCAAAGCAAACCCTCTACTCCTTCCAATACAATCCACCACAAATAGTCCATTGTAACCAAGTTTGCATCTAATCAGCTCCATTTTATTTTGGTGGAGCTTGGTTTCCATAAGGAAAACCAAAGTAGGTCGCTTTTCCTTCATCAAACGGTTTAGGGCTATAACTGCACGAGGGTTCCCAAGCCCCCGACAGTTCCAGCTTAGGATCATCATAACGGTTGGCGGGGCTATCCCACACCCTCAGCCATCCTCGATCCTAAATCATTCGTCACGTTGCCATTCAATTTTCATCCCTTCTCAACAATTCTACCTTCTCCCCAGGTCTTTTTCTTTTTTTCATTCCTGGCGCATCAACCTCCTCCCCATACTTCCGTTTCCACGTAATCAGTGCCTTCTCAGGATTTCAATTTGCTTCTTGGGCTGCTTTGACAGTCCGGGCCACGTCAGAGATAAGTGGGCCTGTATGAATAGATCCTCTTAGGCTTACTTTCTGATCCATGCCTTCATTTTTGACCTAACAGCACCATTATTTCCTTTTGTCACTGTGTGCCCATGCCAATAAAGGAAAGATTTTTTTGAATGCCCTCTAGCTCGTCAACCTTATCTCCCAGAGGAGATTTCCCTTATTCGAAGCCCGTAAATCCCTCCACCGTATCTCTTGTTGATTGTCCCCCAGAAAATTGAAAAATTTTCCATTATTCTCTCCCCCAAATACATTCGTTGCTGCCGTATCCCCCATAACTGAAGCGCCATGATTGCTTCCGTATTCATTGCCGCTAAGTCTGCTACTTTCCTTATGGGTTTTAATAGGCTAGCTTGCCGGAGTCTCTTCCCTAGACTCATCCATCTCCTCCATTGCCTCCGGTCGTGAGCTCTTCTGATCATAATTCCTCATGCCAGCATGGAAAGGCCGTGCAGTACGATCCTCAGGTGCCGAGTAATCAGATCTCGCAGTTTCAGCTCGGAACTCATGCCTCCCTTGGTTCCGATCCCCCCTTCGAATTGGTGAGGACTCCCACAGTCCCAGGCCAAACTGAGCACTGGGCTCCTGGTTTCTCATGCTACTCCTCTTCTGGCACCCCCCTTCCATGTCGGATAACACCCCACTAGAAGCAATACTTCGGGAGCCTTTCATATTGGAATGCAATCCAAGTTGATTCCCCCTGCAGCTTTGGCATACACCCCCTGGATAGAGGCTTGGATAAACCTATCGAGATTTTGACACTCAAGTATTCCTCCCAGCCAACGCCACCTGCATTCATATCAACCTCTTCCACCACTCCGACAGTAGCCCCAATTTTCTTCCCAATCTCCTTCCCCATACAAACTAGTGGCAAGTGGAACATTCTTACCCAGAACGAAGCTCTATCAAACGTTATTTTTTATGGCGATGACTAGCTAGCAAAATCCTCCACAAAAAACAAGGCACCTTCAAACACCCAAGGACACCCCTCAAGAACTTTCTCCTTGTCCCGACTATTCTCAAATTCGATCATGAACAAGTTTTTGCCCAACACTTTGAAGAAAATGGATCCCAAAGGTTTCCACCATTTCAAGAGTGCATTTTTGATGGTCTATACTTATCAGCAACCAATTTATCCACAATGTATAATTGACCTCTAGTAGCAACAATGTGCACTTCGTCCTTGAAAATTTTGACCTCCTCACATTCCTCCCCCAATAGTGGGTGATTTGGCCATGGGTTAGGCATATCTTCCGCCATTATTGCAATCAAAAAATTTTCCCAGCATGTGCTACTTCCTTAATCTTCAAAGAGACAAGGGAAACGACTCATTCTCCTCTAGGTGAACCCTAGCGAGAAAAAACTCTACAATATTCGAAATACACATTATTTTCACGAATGTGCCAATGCTAGGAGACAAAAAAACTTTATTGGAGAAATAATGGATGACACGGGGCAGCTATGGGAGACATCTGATAAGGTGGAAATGGCGTTTGTCAATTATTTTTCCAATTTATTCACTGTAGTAGACGGTGGGGACATGGAGCCTTGCCTTCAACACATTAATGTGGGGGTTTCTAGGGACATGAATGCCGAGTTGTTGAAGGAGTTCTCCAAATATGAAATAAGTGTTGCACTTCTCCAAATGGGTCCGATAAAAGCCACGGGTCCGGACAGATTCACAGCGGGTTTTTTTCAAAAAAAATGGAGTACTATAGGAGATGAGGTATGTAATGTTGTTATTGATATCCTTAATTATGGAATGATTTCTGCAGCCTTAAATTTGACTTATATTGCACTTATTCCCAAAGCTAAAAATCCATCGTGTTTGACGGAATTTAAATCGATAAGCTTGTGTAATGTGCTTTATAAACTGATCTCTAAGATGCTGGTTAATAGATTGAAAAAGGTTCTCCCTTATATTATATTCCCAACAAAAAGTGCCTTTATCCCAGGCCGTTTGATTACTGATAATATTCTAGTTGCTTATAAGATGCTCCACGCTATGCACACCGGTATGAGGGGAAAGAAGGGTTTTATATTGGTCAAGCTCGATATGAGTAAAGCCTATGATATGGTAGAGTGGAGGTTTATGGAGGTAGTTATGAGGCGCATGGGTTTCAATATAAGGTGGATTAACCTGATTATGATGTGTGTCACTTCAGCAAAGTACGAGGTCCTAGTAAATGGGACGCCATGTGGAAGTATTACTCCTTTTAGGGGTATCAGACAGGGTGATCCTATATCCCTTTATTTATTTTTGATTTGTATTGAGGCCTTGAGTTTGCTGCTGAATAAAGCGAATAGGGATAGTTTGTTGACGGGGGTTCCCACATCAAAAAGGGGTCCTTATGTGAACCACATTTTTTTTGCTGATGATAGCTTATTGTTTTATAGGGCTAATATCACACAATGGAGCAATGTTACGAGTGTGTCAAGGGTGTATGAGGTTGCCTCCGGACAAAAAATGAATCAAAACAAGACGGTAATTTCTTTCAGCAATAACACTCACGTGGTCGATAAAAATAATATTTTGACACTTGTTGGGATTCCAGCTTCTCAGCGATATGATACCTGTTTGGGATTACCCGCTCTAGTGGGTAAATCGAGAACATCAACCTTTAGAAGTATCATCGAACGGGTTTGGAAGCGACTTCAAGATTGAAAGTTGAAATTTCTCTCTCAAGCTGGGAAAGAAATCCTGTTGAAGGCAGTTGTACAAGCCATTCTAACTTATTGCATGAGTGTGTTCCATCTTCCGAAGACGTTATGTTCGGAGATAAACTTACTCATGCAAAAGTTTTGGTGGGGTCACAAGGAGAAGGATAAACGGATTGCTTGGATGAGCTGGAGTCGTATAGGGCTTCAAAAAAGACGTGGAGGCATGGGATTTAGAGACTTCACATATTTTAACAACGCCCTCTTGGCAAAATAGTGTTAAAGGATATGGAAAACGCCGGATAGCCTCATTGCAAGAATTATGAAAGCTAAGTATTTTCTGTAGTGTTCTATTTTGGAAGCCCAACTAGGAAAAAGTCCATCCTTTGCTTGGAGAAGTATCCAAAGTTCGTGTGATTTGCTTCGAGAAGGTTTAGTTTGGAGAGTGGGGAGTTGTGACAAAATACACATCTAGCAAGATAGGTGGATTACCCAACCTAACACTTTTAGGATACAATCAAAGCCTACTATTTTAGCCCCAACAACTACTGTTTGTGAGCTCATAGATGAGGTGACATTAAGGTGGAATCATGCATTGGTGAACCAGATTTTTTCCCAAGAAGAGGCAAAACTCATCCTCTCTATCCCACTTAGTGGCACATGGCAAGATGATGTTTTTATATGGAGAGGCACGACTAAGGGGATCTTCTCAGTATGGAGCGCTTATCAGATGCAAAAAGAGGTGGAGGAGACGAGTCAAGCTAAAAGTTCGCATGGTGGCCGCTTTAGTGGGGTGTGGGGGAAGCTATGGATACTGCCAATTCCAAATGTGGAAAAAAAAACTTCTTATGGAGGGCTTGCCATGATATTTTACCGACTAGAGCAAATCTTCGCAGGCGTAAAATTATTGAAAATTCCAAGTGCCCAATATGTCAGCTGGAAGATGAAACGATTGCCCATATATTATGTAACTGCCCCTCGGCTGTGGATGTCTGGAGTGAAGGAGAGAGGATATTTCAGAAAAGCTCCTCCCATGACCAGAACTTCCTACAAGTTGCAGAGGAGATGTTTGAAAGGTGTGATAGTGAGGAAATCCTTCAGTTTACAGGTATAGCAAGGAGGCTCTGGTTAAGGAGAAATGAAGTCATACATGGAGGCTCTTTTGCTCATTCGGTAGCAATGGTTCAGTCCACAAAGGAAGCCATTACCGCCTATCAAGCAGCCCACGCGTCTGGACACCTTGTAGGTGCTACGGGGAGACTGAATCAATGGATGGCACCCTCAGTAGGCTGGTTAATGGCGAACTGGGATGCGGCAATTAATAGACAGCAAGGAAGATGGGGACTGGAGGTGATCTTGAGGGACCATGTAGCGCCCTAAAATTTTCAAAGTTATTTAAATAGATTATTTCGATAATGATGTTATTTTAATATCCATTGTAGCCAAGGATTTTAATTCTTGGAAAATTTATGGTGTTACAGAGAGTGGTAATTAGAGGATGGTAATTGGTGAAATAATAGGATAGTAAATGGTATGAAGAATTGTATGGGTAGGTAGAATAGTAAAGGTAGAATAGTCAATGGTAGGTATAAGGAGGGTAGAATTTTAAATAAGAAGGTAAAATAGTCAATGGTAGGTATAAGGAGGGTAGAATTGTAAATAAAAATGTAGAATAGTCAATTGTAGGTATACTAAGTGGGTAGGTGGAATAGTAAAAATGAGGGTATAATTGTAAATTGAAGGTAGAATAGTATTTGGTTTTCTCCTATAAATAGAGCTCTTCCCCTTCACAATTTCACTACTCCTCTCCCATCTCTTGCACATATTCTTCTTTATTCCGCTTTTTACTCGGTCTTTCTTCTTTCTGAGAGTGTTTGCTCAGAGCAGAGAGAGAAAGGGCGAGACAAAGCGCTGCAAGAAAGAAAGAACACAAGAGATAACGGACTTTAGAAATTAGTTTCAAAAGATATACTAGTGGTGTTAGTCATATTGGAGCAATTAGATTCCTTCAGACCACTTTTAGTTTCAGTCTATAGGTAAGTAAATTCACTACCCCCTTCTAAAATTACTTCATGTCATGCTATTTATACATTTTTGTATCAAATTGTAAATGATTATTTTATTTACCAGTCATGGAGATATGTTGCATGCATGAAAGATTTCTAAAAGAATTATTTAGAAAGCTTCTATTTCTTTAAACGCTTTCTAAATACAACAAGTTTATATTTGATAAAGTCTCTATTTTGAGAAAAGAAAGTTGAGAAATGATGATTATAAGAAAGAAGAATGATGCTAAACCCTACTACATGTTGCCCTAAGATGCATCAAAAGAAGTACAAAGAAAAGTACAAGAAATGAATTAAATGTTTATGAAATGAGGGCTCATGTATGGAGGAAAGTATTTTTGGCCCCAAGATAAGTAAGGATGAGAGGAGTTCGGTACCGATACTCGGATGGAGACGAAACCACTGAAGGAGGCTATGCCAGAAGGTGGTATTCCATCAACATGACCTTTGAGTGTACCAAGAAAAGAGTTAATTAACGGTCGGGCATGGCTGAGGCCACAGTTCAGTGCCATGGTTACAAGGACCCGCAACCCTCGTATACAGGGGTAATAGTGTACATGGGCCCTAATATGAGAAAATGATAAATTTCAAAAATGATATACAATGATGATTTATAACGATGATATACTATGGTGATTTACAATGATGATTTATAACGATGATATACTATGATGATTTATGACGATGATTTATTCATAGACGTAATAGTATGTATATGCTACGGGAGATGCAACCGTACATACATGTATTATTATGGCTGGATGTATATTTATTTGTGAAAACGATTTTCAAAACTGAGAACAAGGAGTAAAACTATTTATGGTTGTGGATTTTACTTGCTGGGCCCCTTTAAACTCATTCAGTTAATTTCTTGTTTTCAGGTAGAAATGACACTAGAATAGGAGGCCGGAATGGGTACGGGAATAATTATTAATTCTCAAAGTCTTTTCATATCAGTTATTGTAATAATATGATATTCCGCAATTAAAGTTTAATGTTTTCTAATTTCGTTTGTAATAAAATCTCTTGAAGAATGTTTTATACATTTATCGTATCCTTTAAAATCAAGTACTCTGATAGACCTTATAGATATTTGCAAAAAATTTTGTTGTAAACGAAGAAAAATGACAAACTCAGCCTTAACGGGCTGGGGATGTTACAGACCATACGGGACAGATGATAGCGGCAAAGTGTTCTACTCGATTGGGATGTTTGGACCCAGCAACTGTTGAAGCAATAGCTGCCTTGGAAGCTCTTCTTTTCTGCAATAGGTTGGGCTATGACATAATTCAATTTGTGGGTGATGCGAAGATGGTGGTAGATGCGGTCATAGCCAACGAACTAGATTGGAGCAACAAAGGCCATATCATTGATGCTATAAGGATGAACACCCGATCTCTTTATCATTGGCAGATGTCACATGTTCCCAGGGAAGCAAATCAAATCGCTCACATCTTAGCAAGAATGGCGTCAAAACAAGGCATGGAGAACGAGTGGTTCACTGAACCACCCAATTAATTAAAGATCTTCATGCTATTGAGCAATTTGTACCTTTTACCTGATCGAGATATTCAATGAAGCTATCACCTTATTTCAAAATGAAAAAAATCTTTATTGTACAATTATTAATCGGGGCCTTAATTAGGCATTATTAATTATTAACGTTTTACCATGTTAGAGCCTTAAAATATTTTTTTAGAAAGAATCTCTACTTTACAATTATTAATTGGGGCTTTAATTAGATACCATTTATTGATTTTTTACCATATTAAAGCCTTAAAAAATGAGAAAAAAAAATTATTGTATAATTATTAGTTGGGGGCTTATATATATATATATATATATATATATATATATATATATATATAAGCTGAGTTTTGACTTAGAGAGTGCTTAGAATTACGACACGTGTCATGAACCCATGTGTTAGAGATTGCCTAGAATTGCGACACGTAGCATTTTAAAGAATGAACAAGTTTTGGGCATTTAAAACCTAAGGGTTTTATTTGTAATGCATTTAATTATTTAAATGAAAAAAACAAAAAGTTTCAAAATTCTCTCTCTCTCTCTCTCTCTTTGTATATCAATATTGTGAGACAACTAAAACGTAGAAATTTTATTTGTAATATATTTAATTGTCTTAATGGAAAAAACAAAACGTTGCCAAATTTTTTCTTTCTCTCTCTATTTTTCTTTTATCTTCTCTTACTTTCTATTTTCGTTTGTGTCCCTTATATATATTTTTTTTCAAATTTATATATTATTTTTATTCAAATTGATTATTTCTCTTTTGTAAATTTTATAATTAAAATGTAGGGGTTTTATTTGTAATATATTTAATTGTCTTAATGAAGAAAACAAAGGTTCCCAAATTTTGTCTTTTTGTCTCTATTTGTCTTTATGTCTTCTCTTACTTTCTGTTTATATCCTACAATTAAAACCTAGGAGTTTTATTTAGGATGCATTTAATTGATGTCTTAGTGAAGAAAACAAAAGGTTCTAAAATTCTCTCTCTCTCTCTCTCTCTCTCTCTCTTTATTTTTCTTTTTTCTTCTTTTGCTTTCTATTTATATCTCAATGTTATTTTGTAAGTTTTACACTCAATTTAGGAAAGAAAAAGAAACGAGAGAGAGAGTTTCCAATTGTTGTTTCTGAATGAAAAAATATACTTAAGTTCTTTTCTTTCTTTTGTTTTTGTTTGCTAGAATAGTTTTTTTCAATTATATTAGTATCTTCATTTTTTTCCTTTTTTTAATCTTTATCTTGTATTTATGTTCTTCCATTTTCGTTTTTGTTCCTTATATATATATATATATATATATATATATATATATATTATTTTTCTTCAAATTGATTACTTCATTTTTTTTTTCTGGTAAATTTTACATTGGATTCAAGAAATGATAGTGATAGATAGTTCTCCACTGTTATTTTTAGTTAAGGATTTTTTAGTTTAAGTTGTTGTTCATTGAGTAATTCATTCTTCTATTTACATGCCTAATTAATAGATGACATTGGTTTTCAAGGTTTCATTGGAATCGGGAAACGTATACTGCAGAAAAAGATAATACTTTCAATTATATTAAAAATTCTATTTTTAGTTTTTTATCTTTATTTCATGTGGTTATGTAATTCTATTTTTGTTTTTTTTCCTTAAATTTTCTACTAAATTATATATTATTTTTCATTCAAATTGATATATATATATATATATATATATATATGTTATTTCATTCTTCGATTTTTATTCCTTATATTTTGTTCTAATTTATATATATATTTTTTTATTCAAATTGATTATTTTTCTTTTGTAAATTTTATGTTGAATTGAAGGAAATGATAGTGAAAAAGAGGTATGAGGTATGAGGTACGAATTTTTAGATTATGCTGATGTTCATTGAGGGTTTTTTTTTTGTTAAATAGTAGTTCCTTTTATGTTATATATGTGAACGGTAGTCCAAATGAAAAAAAAAAAAAAAAAAAAAAAACTTTATTTGATAATTTTTTTTTTCCTATACCTCTGAATTTCATTGGAACTAGGAAAAATATAGAGAAAGACATATTTATTTCATGTTGTTTTATTTTTCCTTATTTTCTGTTCTATGTTTGTGTCCCTTATATTTTTTCAAATTTATGTATTATTTTTATTTAAATTGATTACTTCTCTTTTGTAAATTTTATAATTAAAATGTATGGGTTGTATTTATAATATATTTAATTGTCTTAATGAAAGAAACAAAAGGTTCCCAAATTTTGTCTTTTTGTCTCTATTTGTCTTTATGTCTTTTCTTGCCTTTTGTTTATATCTTACAATTAAAACTTAGGGGTTTTATTTAGGATGCATTTAATTGATGTCTTAGTGAAGAAAACAAAAGGTTCCAAAATTCTCTCTTTCTCTCTCTGTTTATTTTTCTTTTTTCTTCTCTTGCTTTCTATTTGTTGGAAGTCTCACATTGTTTGGGCATTAAGGAGATGAGTCATTTATAAGGTGAGGGAAAACCTCAACTATTGAGCTAGCTTTTGGGTTGAGTTAGGCCCAAGACCCATTTCTAATATGGTATCAGAGCCAGGTTCAATTGGATATAGCCCACCGTCTCCCATTGTTTGCACGTGTTGGCTTGGATGTCCCCCTGCCACACGTGCCTAGCCCAATTGGCTGTAGCCCACCGTCACTCATTGTCGTACGTGTTGGCTTGGATGTCTTCCCGTCACACGTGAGGGGGCGTGTTGGAAGTCCCACATTGCTTGGGTATTAAGGAGCTGGGTCATTTATAAGGTGAGGGGAAACCTCAACTCTTGAGCTAGCTTTTGGGTTGAGTTAGGCCCGAGACCCATTTCTAATGCTATTTATATCTCAATGTTATTTTGTAAATTTTACACTTAATTTAGGAAGAAAAAAAAAAAGAGAGTGTTTCCAATTGTTGTTTCTGAATGAAAAAATACACTTCAATTCGTTTCTTTCTTTTCTTTTTTCTTTTTCCTTTTTTTTTTTTTTTTTTTTTTTAGAGTAGTTCATTTCAAATTTTTTTCGTTATTTTTTTTAAAATCTTTATTCTGTAGTTATGTTCTTTCATTTTCGTTTTTGTTTCTTATATATATATGTCCGCATCGTCCCAGAAACCCATCCAGAAATCCCTCATGAATCCTCTCCAGAATCCCTACTATGAGGATACTCAAGAATTCTATCCTTACCCAGGGATTGAAGATATGTGAAAAGGCCTCTTAACGGCTCTTGATTGGTCCCTAACGACCACATTGTTCCCAAAAAAACAAAAAAAAAAAATTGTGATCTTCTAACGGGTCATTGTTCAGCATGCTTCGAAGTTACTATGCAATATCACTGTTTACTTTTACTGTTCATTGTCCGGACGACACTGTGCAGGATTATTGTTCAGACGCACTGTTTACTTCACTGTTCAAAATTTGTCTGCCGACACTACAGTACCGACAACAACTGTTCAAGATTGGCGACTTTCACTGTTCAAGATTGGCATCAAACGTGCCTCTACTGTTCACATGTGACCACACTGACGCGGCGCCTGCTTTTACTGTTTTGTAAATGATTGTATTTTGTTTTATGCTTGGTAATCAGCTTATATAACGGGCTCCCCTCCCCCATTGTAAGACAGTGGTTTTTTGAGGTTGTCAAGAGACTCCAGAGGCTCTTCCTGGCAGCAAGAAGGGCTTTAATCTTCTCTTTTTTGGAAGAAGATTTCTTCTTGGAAGAACTAGATGAAGGGGAAGAAGCAGGGGATACTTCCTTTTCTTCTTTTGGGGAAGAAAATATACTGGGGGTGATAAGGAGAGGGGATTTAGCCGTTAGTGGCAAACCAGGGGCCTTGAGGGCCTGGAACATATTTTTGACAGAAAGAACAATGTCATCAACTAGTGAGCATTTATCCCACCATTTGATAAACCATTGTCTTTGGATCTTGTCATCTGAAAGGTGATAATTCCATTTCAGAATCCAAGGAATTTTGTATTTTAAGACAAAATAAAGAAGAGTTGGAAACTTAGCACCATAAGAATCAACTTTGTAGCTGTTCTTGAATAGTTGGAAAGCTTCAACTAATTGGAGAGGGAGGATGTCAGGGATAAGACCAAATTGATTCCACCATCTGGCAAACCAGAGGGGAAAGATACCGGCAAAATTCTTGTCAAAATTAACAAATCAGGAATGATCAAAGACAGAGGTTTGATAAAGTAAGAATTTGAACCAAGCATCGACATAATCATAATAGGTGCAAGGAATCGAAAATCCGTTAAGGGATTTTGCGACAGAGGGATGGTTACCCCATTCCTTTTCAGAGATCATCCGTTTGAAATAGACACTATGATAAAGTATCTTATTTGGATTACTTTTATCAGGAATAAATTTGAAGGAGACAGAATCAGTCTACTTTAAGACAGCAGAATAGAAAGCCAATTTTTTTTTTTTTTGAGGATGTTCAGGAATCCAATGAAAATTTGGAGGAAAATAGGAAACGACAATATCTCCGGCAGATTTAGAAGAAGCAGAACGATTAAGTTCGACAAAGAACAAGTTCTGGAAATAAGGGAGAATTATGTAGTCAGACTTAAAGGCAGACGTTTTATCATACCTTATGAAGGGATTTCTGGGTTTATCAGAAAAGGGATCATAGGAGGAGGCAAGTATACTTGAGTACGACATTTGGGAATCATAAGAAGGAGCAAATGGAGCAAATCTGTTGGTTATGGCAACAGATGAAATTGGCAGGGAAGAAGCAAGGGGGAAGATTTTGACTTTATAGTCAGAGCTTTAGAACCAATTTTTTCTTCAAAAAGGTAAAAACCTTTATAAAATATATGCAAAATAACGTCAAAATTATTTTTTGCAAAGCAGAAATAATAATATGCGCCATGTGCTGGGGATAGGTATAATCAAAGAATTTTGGGTAAACACAACTGTCAGGGGGGTGTTTAGACAAGATAAAACTCTGATGGTAATAGGGTCCTCATCCGTTTCTAGATCTAAGGACTGCCTAAACTTAATATCCAACCTATTAACATCAATTTCAAATTTTGAAGCAAAAGGTATTTGAATATTAACATCAAATTTAACAGTTGAAACACCAATTTCGTTAACAGAAAATGGATAAAGTAAAGCAAGAAAAGGCATCCCAAGAATTACCCTTTCACCCATGTTTTTGACAAGAACAGTAGGAATATGAAAATGAATATTATCAAAGCAGACATATGCATTTTTTAATTCAAAATCAATGTGCAATTTGCTTCTACTGGCTGAGTACAGCCGTTGTGTGGATTTTTCAAAATATTTGCTAGGAATGAATCCTTCTTGAATGCAATTTAAATCAGAACCAGAATCAATCAAGGCAAAAACATTAAAAGCATAGTCAGGAGAAATGGTAATTCTGACATTTGAATACCATCTCGGAGGAACAATTTTACTGATCATACCGACAATCTTAACTTCATTGGACAAAGATTTTTGACTGGATTTAGCCTCATCATCATGCTCAGGAGTTATTTCGTTATCAGAAATACTTCCAGGAAAATATTGGTTAAGATTTAAAAGCAAAAGCTTTTGTTGTAAATCTTTGTTTTCAGAATTAACATCTTGCAAGACAATTTGCAAGTTGACAATATCTTTCTTGATGATACTAATCTCATGCTACAAATCTGAGATAGTAACTACCTTGGATTTTTGTTTTGAAAATCGTTTTAAGGTATCTTCAAGAGATATAGAGCCGACAGGTTTTTCAACAATGTCTTTGGTCATGAGTTTCTTAAGTTTTTTAAGATACTCTTCTTTTAAATCAGGATTTTCAATTTTTGAAATCAAGGTAAGAAGCAAATCTTCTTGTTCTTCTGATTTCGTTAAAACAGAGCAGGTTTTTGAATTGCAGCAGGCAACGGTACAGCCAATTTGATAACAACTTTCAGAAATTTCTGAGGCAGATCGATAATCAGAATCAGAAGATTCTAGAAGATCATTATCAGAAGAATAATCTGAAAAGGCATTGTTTTGAAAAATTCTAAAGATTTTTTGCTTTTCATCGTCATTGATGTTTAAAGCATTAATCTCTTTTTTAATCTTTTTGGGAGGTTTTGGGCACTTGTCAGCATAGTGTCCTGTTTCTCCACAATTGAAACATTTATTTTTTGAAAAATATTTTTCAAATTTAGATTCTTTACTCCGTTTAGGAGGGGGTTTAGAAAATTTAGGTTTGTTAAATTTTCTTTTCTTGTTACTATTGTAATATGGAGATGGTGATTTCATGAAAGCTTTAGATTTCTTCCTATGCGTTTTGGAGGGAGCCATAGGAGGTAATCCAAATTGTTCACAGAAATTTCCCATTTCATACTTAGCTTTCTTGGCGTTTTTAAGCTGCTGTCTGATCATCTTTTGATCGATGCACATCTTAATACCAAGTTTTTTGACAGTTGAAAACAAATCACCATAAGTCAAGTTTTCAAAATCAATGAGACCATTGTCAGTACTGATCAATTCATCTTTTACTTTGTGAGCAAATAATGAAGGCAATCCGTCAATAAACTTTTCTTTCCAATAAGGTTTTTGACTATCAGGTCTAACCATGACATGGGAAAGAAAGACATCTTGATACCTTCTATAGTCAGACATAGTAGGGCATCGAAGATTGTTTAGATAATTAGAAATACGGGAGGTAATATTGGAAGGAGTTCCGACAAAATGTTTGATAATTGTATAGATCAAAGAGTTAACACCATCAGGTTCACCCATACCAATTTTCTCATCGAAAATGGGTAATCCTTCTTCATCACTCTTTACTGCTTTCCTGATCTGATCTCTTCGATCTTCAGTGAGATAATTATCCCACCAATTTCTAAGAGTACCAGAAAAACCAGTAGCAAGTAAATCCACAATATCAGCTTGGCTTTTATTGTGATTCGTGAGATAGGCGTTAGCAACCATGGACATATGATTCATCTTATTGAGCAGTTCTTGCTCAGACAAACTGTCAATATTCCATTCATACAATTTATCAGCAGAGATAGAGAATTGGGATTGGAGAAACCATTCCTCGAATTGTAAATCAGGAGGAGTAGGTTTTGAATAAAAATTCTTTGTAAGATTGAAAGGTTTAGATCCGTCAAAGATCCTTTGGAGTTTTGGCTCCATTTCAATCTTGCCAAAGTTTTGTTCAAGAATTCTGATGTCAGAATCAGTGGATTCTTGAGAAGAAGTTTCAGAATCAGAAGAAGAAACTTTTTTGATGCCAAAGTTCTGTCCAGAAGAACTGGCACGAGCATTAGTCAACTCAGAAAGCAATTTGTTGACTTTCTCAATATTCATTTGAGAAGTCGTTTTCAAACCAGAAGATTTTGACAAATCAGGGAGAGAAATCAGGGGTTTTTCAATCTTTGGAGGAGCAGAGGAAACTTTTGGATCAGAAGAGAGAGAGGGAAGTTTCTCTTCAATACGGTCCAATTGTTGTCCTAAAATATGCAAAGATTGGGCACAAAAATTGTTTTGTTCGATAATTTTCCTATCGTTAGTAATATGATCCTTATCATGAGTTTTGAAAGGAGAACATTTAACAACAATTTTGTTGACATCAAGAAGAGTGTTTTCAAGAGGACGATGTGTAGATCTGATGACAGATTTATCCTCTTTGGTAAAACTCTTTTTGATAACATTCAAAACATTATCGACAGGGAAATGTTTTTGAAGATAATCAAAAAACAAAATGTGTTTTTGAGACTTAATCATCATCTCAGCCCATTTGACCTTGATGAGATCTTGTTCTTTGGCAGAATATTTGGCACGATAAGCATGCCGTAAAGCATGATTTTCTTTTGAAGAAAAATCTTTTGACAAAGCAGGCCAATCAATGACAGAAAAGAAATCTTTGATTGGAGAAGTAGAAGTGATGACATTACACTGATGATGAGCAGTGGGAAGAGGAGCGTCAAAATCAGAAGCAGAAGGAGAAGTAGATTTACCTTCATCATTCGTTAGGGGATGATTTCTAGTAGAGTAAAAAGCAGAAGAAACTTGGGAATCGGTAGAAATTCCTTTGAGTTTCAAATCAGGGTTAACAGGACAAAGAGGAGGAGAGGCGTTAAGTGACTCATCCACATCTTTATCACGACGTCGAAATCCTTCTGAGGTTGTAGAACCTGTAAAAGAATTCCTTCGTTCGTTAACCAACAGAGGCCTTTCGTACAGGGGTCTTTCGATCCTGCTAGAAAGTCCTAAATCAGAAAAATTGATTTTGACAGATCCATCCATATATTGCTGGATGTAATCAAGATTAGAGGCATCGTTTACTACTCGAGAAGGTTTTGCAACACCTTCGAAAAGCCACTCATTAGGGAGGTCAATCTCATCCCAGCGAATCATTTTTGGAGTTTTGATTTTTGCATTCTGAGTAGAACTTTGAATTAACAAAGTAGATTCATCTGGATTCTTGATCACAGCTTGTGGATCTAGATTTGTCTTCATCAACTTATAATAAATACGGTAGATGATAGCAAGGGGTCTGCTACCTTCTTCCATATTATAACCAGAAGTTAAAATATTAAGCGTCAGAGCTTTCAAAATATGCATATCAGACAAAGCAAAAAAAATGTTGGGGAAAACATCAAAATGGACAGGACCAACAAACAAGGAAGATTGAATCATTCCAAGGATACTAGTCTTAAAATCAATAAATCTTGCGTCACGCAAGCAAAGCAAAACAGAAGCATTAATACCAAGTCGAGTCAATGGCTTGACCGCAACTTGAACACAACCAACATGCAAAAACTTATAACCTTTAGCAAGAGAGTCGTTAATGAACTTCTTGTTAAACAGGGTTATAGTTTGATCTTTGCCGGTAATAGCAAAGGTTTGTTCAACAGTTTTGACAGAAAATTGTGATTTAAAAGAAGATTTAAACCAAGAAGTAGTGTAAACATCCTTAGCGTCCAGCTTAGGGATGTTCCATTTATCAAAACATAAATTATTATCAGATTCAACAGAAAAGTTTTCAAAGTTAACCACGTCCGGTGGCAAACTGGAATTAGAGCTAATAGAAGAATTAGATCTCCACATTTTGATACACAAACTAAACTCAAAATCACTCACTGGGCAAAGTCTTATAGGATCTCATCCTAGGTACTCACTCACAAGGCAAACTTCCTAAGCATGTCCTTCCTAGACGCAAAACTATCCACACAGACCTTTGGCCGAACACACAGCACTACACATACCCTTGGCCTAACACACAGTTTCTTCTTCACACCCTAGACGCCAACCCAGGCTTAAAGCGGGACTTACAGATACCTCAACAACTGTAGAGACGGGGTGGTAGACAAACTGTACTGACGGGGTGGTGGACTACCGTCTTACAACTAGGATATCGACACAGAGAAAGGTTAACAGGGGGGTAAGCAAAGAGGAGATGAACAAGACAATACTCAGGGGGTTCAAAGGAGAGCAGGGTGTACATCAAGCAGCAAAGAGACCGGAACTGGTAAGCACTAATGCTTCCTTTTGTAAGCCTGTCTTAATCTGTAACGATTTTAAGCTTTTTCACGAGCTTTTTATCCAGATTTGTTTATCTTATTTCCTGTCTTTTAATATTTTGATTATCAACTGTGATACCGCCTTCTTGGACGGTTTTATTGGTTTGATTTAATTATCTTATATGCACGTACATCACTCTCCCCTATCCCCTGCATCTATATGCATATTGCGCTTCCACCCCACCTTCTTCTCCCTTTTTTGGTATCAGAGCCATAAGAGTTCCGGTCTCTCTCTCTCTCTCTCTCTCTCTCTCTCTCTCTCTATATATATATATATATATATATATATATATATATATATATTCTAATTTATACATTATTTTTATTTAAATTGATTACTCTTTTTTTTTTTTTTTATGGTAAATTTTACATTGCATTCAAGAATTAGTAGTGAGAGATATTTCTCTATGTTATTTTTAGTTGAGGATTTTTTAGTTTGCGTTCTTGTTCATTGAGTAATTCATTTTTCTGTTTTCATGCTTAATTAATGGATGATATTGGTTTTCAAGGTTTCATTGGAATCGGGAAACATATACTGCGGGAAAAGACAATACTTTCAATTATATTAAAAATTTTATTTTTATTTTTTATCTTTATTTCATGTGGTTATGTTCTTCCATTTTGGTTTTTCCCTTAAATTTTCTACTAAATTATATATTATTTTTTATTCAAATTGATTATTTTTCTTTGGTAAATTTTACATTGAATTTAAGGAAATGATAGTGAGAAAAAGTTTCCTATAATTATTTTCGGTACGAGGTATGACTTTTATTTTTTATTTTTATGTGTCCTTAAAGTAGTTCATTTTACGTTATATATGTTGTTATGTTATTTCATTCTTCGATTTTTTTTTCCTTACATTTTGTTCTAATTTATATATATTTTTATTCAAATTGATTATTATTATTTTTTTGTAAATTTTACGTTGAATTGAAAAAAAAAAATGATAGTGAAAAAGATGTATTAGGTATGAGGTATGAATTTTTTAGATTATGTTGAAGTTTATTGAGATTTTTTTTTTTTTTTTTATCCTTCGGTTTGTCCTAAAAGTAGTTCATTTTATGTTATATATGTGAAAGATGGTCGAAGTGAAAAAAAAACAAAACAAAAAAAGACAAACTTTATTTGATAATACCTTTTTTCCTATACCTCTGAATTTCATTGGATCTAGGAAAAATATAGCGAAAGAGACATTTATTTCATGTTGTTTTATTTTTCATTTTTTCCTTATTTTTCGTTCTAATTTATATATTATTTTTCATTCAAATTTCTTATTTTTCTTTTGTAAATTTAATTGACTTTGTTGTTCATTATTTTTTTTTTGTGTTTCAATATTCCTTCCATGATATTTTATCTCTTTCTTTTATGAAAGATATAAAACTACTCATATGGGAATAAATATTTTAATATGTTTTATGGGTCTTATGTTTTAACGATGTCTTTTTATTTTATTTTATTTTTTGTTGTGATTTACTATGATTTACTATATATTTTTTAATGTCCTTAAATTAAAATTAATTAAGGGTCTTATATTTTAACTCATTCCAAGTTTTCTTCTTGCTGTTTTCTTTTTTCTGTACAATTTCTTTCCATTTTAAATTACACATATGGGAATGTTTTAATATGCTTTAATTTATATGGATTAAAACTAAAATTATATATGGTTCTTATAATAGTATATTTTTATGTGATTTATATATTCATGCAATCTTATGTGTAATTGTGTCACTATGTTCAGTAATATATTGTTGTATAACTTTTAGTATGTTTTTATTTTTTTATATTGAAATAGGCATGATAGATTTTTTTACACAACTTTTTTGACCTATAATAAAGAATACAATGGAGATGTGTTTTAAGTTTTAAAATTAAATTATAATGAATAATTCCGCGCATTGCGTGGGTTCTGAGCTAGTTTCTATAAGGATAAGACCTGCTCATGTATTCAGATTTATTCTGCCCAGAGTAGATTTACCTTTTATATGAAGTGTGCACATGAGTTGGATTGGAGAAGGTAGATTCGTTTTTAATTGTTAGATTTTCAGTGTATCTACAATGTTGTACTTTTCATAGCTTTTAGCTATGCTTTTTTGTAAGAACTTTATGCTCTGGATCTCTTATTATGCAATGTAGATGAAAGAATTCCCTAAAATAAAAGAAAATAAAAAAATAGTAAATAGGCTGATTAACTTATTCATTAGTCACACTATGAACTTAGTTTATTATTATTATTTTTCTCTTCCTTTCTTTCTTTTACTCTCTCTCTCCTCTTATTTCTTTCACTCTTTCCCACACAATAATATTTAAAGAAAAAAAAAGAGTAGAACAGAGAATTTGTTGAAGCATATATGAAAAAATGAGTAGCTAAATTAAAAATTTGTACTTTTTTCAGTAGCTATTTTGTTATGAGCCTTTCCATATTAGGTTAGCCGTATTAATTTTATATATTAGATTTATATTATGTTAACATAAATTGGTTGTCCCTAGCTATATTAGGGTTATGATATTATTTTAATAAGGGTCTCTGCTCTCCAAAATGTACCTCAATCGGCTGGGACCACACTTAATGAAGTGGAGGTCACTAGTTCGAATCCCCCTCCCCCCTCTTGTGCGGACATGTCAAAAAAAAAAAAAAATAAGGGTTTCTATTGACTTAGTCCTAACTCTTTTATATAATATGTAATAAATCATCTATTTAAATTGGGCTATGCTATGAATAAATGTACGAAAAGAATTAAGCCCAAACCTTGTGTTTGAAAGGTATAAGTTTCCTTAAAACCTAATTTGTCCCGTTGCAAACTTAGGTTTATAACATATTTTGCCTACTTCTACGGGAGATACTCTTACATAAATAAATGAGATGTTTTTCAAACTTTTGTTGGGGCCGTGGCCCCCACCGGTCTACATGTGGCTCCACCACCGCACGCATGGATAACAACAATAATAACCGTGGATGCTGCATCATCATGCATGTACATGGTTTAATTCTAACGCATATAACACTCATCTTCCGATCCTTATCAGTGGTAGTTAAAGACTATGAGCTAAAGATAATTAGAGACCGAGAGAAATTAATTAGAAAATGGAGGAGAGGGGAAAGAACGACTGAGGCGCACAACCAATGAGAAAGGAGACGTGGAGTCTCACGACGCAAGAAGAAAACAAATTGTCACAAAATCAAGCTTATTTATTCAATCGAGTGTATCACTTATGCAAACTAGGATAACACTTCTTATTTGAAATGGGAAAAGGAAAATTAACCAATAACATAACAAGTAGAAAACAAATTGTCATAAAATCAAGTTTGTTTATTCAATCAAGTGTATACTTATATAAACTAGGGTAACACTCCTTACTTGAAAAGAAAAAGAAAACTAACCTAATCTTTACTGGAAAAGGAAAACATAAAAAAAAAAATAATAAAATAACATGCATAACAACAATAATAACCGTCGGTGCTGCATCATCATGCAACCAATGACGAAGGAGATGTGGAGTCTCACCACACAAGAAGAGAACACAGAAGTTTTTACTCCTAGTACATTATAGTTAAATACCACTTTAGCCCAAAAGCCTAAGCTAATATGTTGTGGTCCACTTAGGCATATTAACTACTATTTTTTTTTTAATACTTTCTCAATATAAGATTCAACACTAAAAAATACCAAGCTTGTTTATTCAATCGAGTGTATCACTTATATAAACTAAGATAACACTTCTTATTTGAAAACGAAAAGGGAAATTAACCAAAAAAAAAACAAACAAACAAACATGCATAACAACAATAGAAACTGCTGGTGCTGGATCATAATGCATGTGCATGGTTTAGGCTAGTTAGAGACTTTGAGCTAAAGATAGTGACAACTTTGGTTGGCAAGCTTGTCGCTACATATGGACGCCTCTCTCTCTCTCTCTCTCTCTCTCTCTCTCTCTTTCTATCTCTCTCTCTAATGCTCCTATATCACACAAGAAGGAGTGGGGACCCAAGTCAGAGTGCGTAATAAGAGGAAACTAGAACAAGATTATATGCTGTTTCCTGTACGCAAAGATACTCATTTAGTGCAATATTTTTGTTTTTGTTGATAATTGCTCAAATTGTCAACAAGTGTGAAGATAATTGCTGAAAAATATTAATATTTAAGTTGATGGGCTCAAGTTTTATTTATCTATAAGAGGATAAGGTTAGTTTTAAAAGGAGTCTAAGAACAACTTGAAATTGGATTTCTGGAGAAAATGTGTGTGGGTAAACATGTAGACCACAATGTTTATCTTCATCATAGAAAAAACTTTGTATTCATGTTGGTTTCGTTTTTCCAGTAGCAATTAGATTAAAATTGTTCTCCTATTTTTCGTGATTAAGTCTCTATAAAAGGACATGTAGTCCTTGGTTGAGATCATCCGAAAAAGCCAAAGTGGTGAGAGCACTTTTGGTGGCATTTACAAAGTGTAGAAAGTTTTTCTTTATTGGGTATTTGAGAGGGACAGTTGAGTGGGGTGTACAAGGGTTTAAGGGTTGGGTTTGAAATATTAAACTTGAGCGAAGGTTACCAAATCACGCCCCAAACCACGTAAACTCTTTATGTACGTGTGTGATTGGTCTGTGTTCTTGTGTGTTTTCTTTCCAAACTTGTCTTTCACATAAAGGTCTGGTGGAAAATTGGTTGCCAATTAATTATCAATTTTCCCGAGAGTTTTAAATAAAACCTAGAAAAAAAAAAAAAAAAAAAATTCCACCAATGCTTTAGAACCCTAAATTCCCTTATGCATTAAGGATCCAAAATGTGAAGTAAATGACAAGGGACGAGTATCTGTAAGAGATGCCAAATCAATTAATTAATAATATAGCTTGCCTTAGAATTAAAGACAAATGAGATGAGCATCTCCAAGTTATATATATAGCATGGCCATTAGCAGCCAAGACTTCAAACAAAAACTGATTCAATATGGAAGCTCAGAGCTCTAATTGGACATGGGAATTGTCATTATTCCCCCCCACCTACTCCTCCTCCCGTGCCACATAAAAAAATATATTAATCACAAATAATTTTCATGTAAAATACCAATTAAAAACATCATAGGCGTGCAAACGAGAATCTCATACTCATACTATATAAATGTGCATTTGTGTTTGATAAGTTATATATTGTTCACAGTCTACTGCTTTGAGTGCTGCGTAATTGGTACCATAATGTTGGGTTTTTGCAACAATCATAGGTTGTTGTTGGTGGTAACACTAGTGGTGCTTGCTGGGATAATTCAGCCATCGTGTTCTTCAACAAACACTCGGCACTTCGAGTTTAATGTAAGATAATTAATTAACTCAGAAAAACTGTATATTTTTCTCTCTTAGCCAATGTCTGGCAATGATCAACTGGTTTAAGGGTTATCGTTTTGTTTCCTGCAGGTTGTGTGGAAGAAGGTAACACGTTTGTGTCACACAAAGCCACTTCTGACAGTTAATGGGGAGTATCCAGGGCCAACCATTGCTGTCCATGAAGGTGACAATGTTGAAGTCAAGGTCACTAATCGCATTGCCAAAAACACCACCATCCATTGGTGAGTTTATGCTGGATATATGTATGAAAATCAATAATCCTATTAATTCGCTAATTAGCAAACAGCATGATGGCTTATAACATGTTTGAAATTGCGTTGATAAATAATATAGTTTTTAAAGTTAAAAAAACTTTTTAGAAAAAGTGCGTTTTTGCCCTAGTAAAAAAGGTCAAACAAATACTTTCAATTTTTTCAACAAAACATGTCAGCTTTTTGTTTGACACATATTTATAAGTATTAAAAGTACTTTTTAAACTTTCTAACGCAATCTAAATTACATAGTATTCATGAACACCTTTATAATTCATTCATGGATTATTTGTGTAACACAAGTTTGTTTCGTATTAAGAAGATGAATTGCTACACCGAGTAAGTGAATTATAAAGATGCGCACGGGTTATAAGTTAGACATTAATTTTTAATTATTCGACAAAACTGAGCTTTATAAGTAATTTTAGAGAGCTTCAATTATAATTTAACTAACTCTTTTAAAATGATAGTACATATATAAGTAGTGGTTACTGCTAGGTGTAGGTTTTTGGTGGAAACCGTCTTTTCTTCTTTTCTTTATAATATTTTATTAAGGGTAAAATTAACTAATCTGTTAAAAAATTTGTAGAGAGGAATATATTTTGTTACAAAGGCATACCACAAGAATTTATAAGTTCATTTTAAAACTACTTAAACTTATATATTACAAGATCAAACCCCATGACAAATTTAACAATTTTTTTTCCCCTTTTGTTAATTACTATGTGTTTCTAGCGCTAAGTGGACTTATCGATCTTTCATGGGAGTGATTTCCAATGTGAGACTCAACCTGCATGCTTTGTTTGATATATGAGAAATGTTAAACACTTCAAAAAGTTTTCTCAGATTCTTGTTTTCAAATGATCTGGAACCCACGTTTATTTAAAAAAAAAAATAATAAATAATTGGGGCCTTTAACATGTCTTTAGACGGATAGCTAGGGGACCAACATCCTATGGTCAAGATTAATACTCTCTATGCATATCGTGTACTACTATGTATAAGTCTATAACATATATATTAATTAAGAAAAACATCAAAATCATTCACCCTGTTTTTGTTGTTATTCATGTAATTGGAGGTAATATAAAATACGAAGAGTTTTTAAATATAAAAATAGAGTACGGATAGTATGGTTGATGGTATACGTCACCATTGCGTCTCCCATATCTCCCCTCTCTCTTTGATAAAGTCTTAATTAATTAATTAGATTCTCATCTAAGCATAAGATTACTTTAGGCACCCACATCTATGTATGATATCTTTTTCTTTTAATTAAAAATTTAATTGAGGGATCACCATGTAGCTAAGCTGCCTACTTTGAGGACATATAGGTCAAATACATTCTACATCATGTTAAGCAGTTGCCAATCATATTTTGCCTTCTATGGAGAAGCATATATACATCAATATATTGATTATGGAATGTTATCCCTCTACAATTAGGAATTGAGATTGGTAATCAGTGTTCGTATGTTGGATTCGGTTTGTATCGATGTATGAGTATAAAACTAAATAAATCAACCCTAATTCGACCTATTTAATTAAATGGGTCATACCCCACCCTTAACCTGCTAATTTTTTGTCAAATTCAGTAAAAAATTACTAGTCCTTATATCACTTGTCGAGCTCAGGTTTTGTCAAGGCATAACTATAAGATTATATAAGCGAACTCTAACATAATCCATTTAATTAAACAAGTTAGATCCTTTAACCGGCGATAATTTGCTAATTTTGTGTGTAGTCCGTATCAGATTTGTGGGCCGTGTCAAAAATTACAAGCCGTATCTATTATTTGAACTTTCTCACAAGACTTGTTGCTTCCAATCGATACCCATCACATATTGAAATCGTGATGTACATCAACAAAACCACCAACTTTCTTGTGTAGGGACGGAACTAAAAATTTAATTTAGCAAGTAGGACTGTACTAAATTCTTGTTTAAAGAGATTATCATTAATAAAGTGACAAAAACAAATACTTATTTTTCTTTTATATATATATAAATGGATAGTTGTTTGGTTACCATTCACATAGGCATGGAATAAGGCAACTAAGAACAGGTTGGGCAGATGGGCCGGCATACATTACACAATGTCCCATAAGAGGAGGGCAGTCCTACACATACAAGTTCAGTGTGATCGACCAAAGAGGCACCCTCTTATGGCATGCACATTCTGGCTGGCAACGTGCTTCAGTCTACGGTGTCTTCATAATCTACCCTCGAATGCCATATCCATTTTCAGCACCAATCAAAGCTGAAATCCCCATTATATTTGGTAAATATTTTTACTTTTTCCCTCTTAATTTTGATGTTAATTTCCTTAATTTTCCTTTTCATTTTCAGCAATTGTTTATGGGTTCGAATGCAGGTGAATGGTGGAATGGAGATGTAGATGCAGTGGAAAATGAGATGATGTTGTATGGAGGTGGCCCTAATAGCTCAGATGCTTATACCATTAATGGCTTGCCTGGACCTCTTTATCCTTGCTCTAACAAAGGTACAATTGGCGTTTCCTAAGCATTATTGAGTTTCATATTTTTTTGGTCCTGTATATGAAGATCAAAATGCATGAAATATGTAAATAGCTAAATCTATATATTTGCGACAAAATAGTTAAGTTTGGCCCCTCTCAAAAGAAGAAGAAGAAGAAGATAGCAACCTTGAACAACCCAAATTTATCATTAAAAAAAATTAAGCATGACCCATAGTGTCCAAGAACAACATAAAAGAGGTTTTAACGCAGGAAAAGATGCAACATAGAAGTTAAAGCGGCATAACTATGTATACCATATTGTCGGGTTCTGTTTTGATTGGTGTTTGAGTTGGAAATTATAAAACAATTATTTTATTTCTTTTCTTTTAATTATTTTTTGTTAATACTTATTTGGGAAAAAATATACTTTAGCCCCCTCTCGAATTATCACTCATTTTACAATTATGCTTCAAAATTTTAAAAAGTGACATTGATGTCCCCACATAATACAATTACATGTCAAATTAGACACTTTTGTATTTTTTTCTCCCCAAAATATTTTTAAAGTTATTAATAAATAAAATTAAAAATAAAAATAAAAAAATTGAAAGAAAAAAATTTAGGTGGCTAATATGAAAAGGGCCACCCCTTTTTGTGTTTTTAGCTTCTTTTTTTTTATAATTTTTTAATAACTTTATTTTTCAAATAGTTTTTTTTTTAAATAAATTTAAGGATATTTTAGAGAGAAAAATAAAAAATTTGTCTAGTTTGATGACACGCGGTGATATTATAGGGAACCCTAATGTCACATTTTAAAGTTTTGAAAGAGTAAGTGTAAAATGGATGATAGTGTAGAGGGTTATATATATATATATATATATATATATATATATATATAATATTAAGTACTCTTTTGGTGTTCTCTTAATTAGTCTTAGGTGAATATTATTTTTTAAAAACTAAGTGAGAGAAATAAGAGCAATTTTCTTTATTACTTTTTTAAAAAATAATATCCACTTTGATCTAAGAAGACACCAAAAAACACGAAAAAAAACACCCCTGCGCACTTACAATAAAAATTTCTGACTGCATCAGAAAATGGACATACGTTGTGGTTGTGATATGTATAAATAAGTCACAGAATCATTTAAAGATATGATCAATTTTGTCTGAAAGACATAAATACATAATATTGTTGATGGTGATCATAAATACCTGTTATGTTAAACTGTGCAGATACTTTCATCCAGACAGTGGAGCGTGGCAAAACCTACATGCTTAGAATCATCAATGCTGCACTCAATGATGAGCTCTTCTTCGCCATAGCTAACCACACATTGACGGTTGTAGAAGTTGATGCTCTCTACACAAAACCCTTCACAACCACAGCCATTATGGTTGCTCCTGGACAAACCACTACTGTTCTCATCACTGCAAATCAAATTCAGGGCTCATCAGGAATGTTTCTAATGGCCGCCACCCCTTATGTCACTGCCATTTTCCCATTCAACAACTCCACTACAGTTGCCTTTTTACAGTACAAAAAGATAACAAATGAGAAATTTGAGCCCTCAGCTTTGCCTAGGAGTACTCTTAAACTTGCCAATCTTCCAGCAATGAGAGACACTGGATTTGCCAAAAAATTCTCTAAAAGGCTCCGCAGCCTTGCTTCTCCTGATTATCCTTGTAATGTGCCTAAAAAGATTGACAAGCGAGTGATAACAACAATAAGCCTTAACCTGCAAGATTGTCCAAAAAACAAAACCTGCAAGGGCTATGCTGATAAGAGATTCTTTGCCTCCATGAACAATCAATCCTTTGTTAGGCCTTTGAAGTCAATATTGGAATGCTATTACAAGAACCTCACGGCTGACAAATACTCGTCGAATTTCCCCGAAAAGCCGCCGAATGATTTTGATTTTACGGGCATCGATCCATTGGCCGGAAACATGAATGCAGAGTTTGGTACAAGGATTTTGGTGGTGCCGTATGGCACAAGTATAGAAATTGTGCTGCAGGGTACAAGCTTTCTTAATGTGGAGAACCATCCAATTCATGTCCATGGTCACAACTTCTTCATTGTTGGCAGCGGGATTGGAAATTTCAATTCCGCCAAGCATCCGGCGAAATACAACCTCATCGATCCTCCGGAAAGGAACACGGTGGCGGTTCCTGCTGGCGGGTGGGCTGCAATCCGATTGAAGGCGGACAATCCAGGAGCATGGTTCATACATTGCCATCTTGAGGAACATACTTCCTGGGGTCTTGCCACGGCTTTCATTGTCAAAAATGGCCGTGGCAAGTCTCAAAGCTTGCTTCCTCCACCTAAAGATTTTCCCTTGTGTTGAAATTTTCCAGAGCAATTTGTCTGGACATGAGATGCAAATTAATTTGGATGAGTGGCCTTAGAATATCTCTAAACTTTTGGGCACGAAGTCTGAGCATTGTGGATAAGTGTTTCTTGTGGAGTCTTATAGTTTGTGAAATTTTTAAGAGGTTTGCCGATGTAAACTATATATGATATATAAGATTGGTGATCATTTTAGAATGTTGTGGACATTTCTTTATGGAATAAAATCATACTAATCAAGCTAACATATAGTTAGTGTTAAAGTATTGGTTAAGTGATTAAATTTACATATTTTTATAAGTATAAGCTTTTGAGATAAGTAGTGATTTAATATGGTATCAAAGTCGGAGGTATTGAGTTCAAACCCTCACTTCGTCAATTCACACCCCATTTAGTTAAAATATTTGCCAAATACTGGAATAATGTAAATGTATGGCAATCGTATAATAATTTCCTTTCTACCTTGGCAAACTTGGTAGAGTTGAAAATATTATTCAATGGGCTACTAGGTCAAGACTTTCCATCAATAGAACTACAAAAATTTAGTTTGGGAAGTTCGGTCGAAGTTTGTTTGACCGAAGAGATGACAACCACGAGGACCACAAGTAGTAATTCTTGAGAGCTTCGAATGAATATATAAGGTTGTTCAACCGAAGTTGTTCCAAGGGTTTTTATCTTTTTTTTTTTTTTTTTTTTTTTTTTTTTCATGTGACTGAACTATTAATTCGTTTGACCGAGTTACAACATAGTAGTTTTGTAATTTATTTTTCAGGGCTGCAACCCTACTTCTATTGAAGCACGAGCCTAATAAGGACATATCCATAATTGAGTATTTTATTCGGTTTTTCAATAAGAAATACTTTAGGGAGAATTTTCTTCAATTTTCCTACAAAATCCTTGATTATGTTATGGTTTTGTGGAAGATTTATAAGTTGTGTACTCCTGGATTCAGCGACACTATGCTAGTATGCATCAAATTCAAATACATGAAGGAAATCTTTCACTAAAACATTTTTACAAACATCTACCTAACATTTCTATTCATGGTATCAAAGCCACACATACATGGTTAAAGTTAAAGCCAAGTTGATTTCTTCTCCAATGTTCCACATCTCTCAGCACATGATCTTCTCGATGCAGTGGCCTATTGGAGTAGTATTGCAGCTACCCAATACCTCTCACTCACCCATATATCCAGATATCTCATTTGAGGTCAATAGGCGTGCCAGTTCATGCACAATCCCAAATCAATAAACTGGCAAGCTGTTGAGCATATTAATTTACACCACCTGAAATTTACAATCGCTCATGGCCTACTCATTTGTCGATCCACCTCAAGGTTTAATTCCCTTGGCTAAACAAGCATCAAGACAACAATATAATGATCTTCTTTCTCCTCTTTTATTAAAGCTCATAAATTTAGCCCTTGGTAAAGTATAGCAAGTTCCTGGTGTTTTTGAATATGAAATTAAAGCACTTAAGTAGTCGGATTTCCTCCATTCATGTCTCAACACTTCAATTCTCCTAACTATTTGTTAGTATTATTTTAGCAAGAAATTATAGTAAATGGTATAATGCAGCATATGTTTTGGATTCAAATCATAATTAGTGACAAAGGAAGTGGCAGTAAAGCAGTCTTTGAGATAAATTAAATCTACTTAGAATCAATGGCCATCATGTCATACATAAAAGAGACAGTTATAAGCAATATAACCCCATTCTATTCTGACCCCAATTGTTTTTTTTTTTTTTTGAAATGATATTCTGACCCCAATTATTCAACCGAAAATACATATAAAATATATATTCAGATTGCAGAGCAAGAACCAACAACATATCAGAATGGCAATGAGCATATTTAATCACATTGCATGAGTATCTCTTTTTTAATATGTCAAACCAATGTCAAATGTTTTTTCTTATGAACTCCTACAATGCTTATCAATTTACTATCATAGCATGTGCAGCAAAAAAAGCGTCTTCTTTTGGGTTAATTATGGTTGATCCAGACAATCTTCAACGGTGCACTAAACTCGCTTATAGACCCACGGCTCCATATCGCGACCTACCGAAGAAGTCCAAAAAGTTAACTTGAAGTGGCTCTAAAATTGGAAGACCCAAACTTCATTGTTTTCGAGGGGCATTCTAGGGAACGGCGAGGGTTGTTCAATTTTAGGGTAAAAAGTGGCTAAAGTGTAAAACATCATGGTAGTGACGTGGAGTTTTTTTTTACACATGTGGAGTATGGTTGTACATACAGATGTGATTATTGGCAATATCTGCATCCGCATCCGCATTATACGGATGCCACTTTAAGGTAACCACGTCCACATCCGCATTATGCGATTACTAACATATTTTCATTATTTATTTATTTTTTGGTATTTTTTTTTTATATCTTTAAATTTTTAATGATTTTGGAATTTTTAATATTTTTTATTGCCACATGTTAGCTTTTTTTATTGAGTTGTCAAGATTGACGGAAGTTGGACAGAAATACCAACTCCATTTTAATTAATAAACGAGATAATATCTGCAATATAAAATAAAACTGAAGTAGATATCTAACCCTATAATTAAAGTTGTAGTAACTTTAAGGTGACGTTTAAAATTGTTACCCAATTCTCTGTATGGTGAGGATGGCATAATTGTGTGTAACTAACACCACATGGTCTATTTGGTGCATGTGGTGTTAGTTACATATATTTGGTGTAAGAAAATGAGGTCGGCCTTTAATTGGAATAAGCAATTTCTTTTTCATGAAAAAGTAATCCATTTTCAACTTTATATCAGAATCAGGTCGAAGCTTTACATCATTAATGCTTTAATCATGCTTGATGTAACTTATCATTTGGGTGGCCCATTTCTCTCATCTGCAATCATATGAAGAAAAAAAAATAGTGGACCGACTTTCTTGACTATTGTTACAGTAAGATTACTTTACTTTTTTTTTTTTTTTTTTTTTTTCTTGGTTGTATATTAAATTTAAGTACTGTATTTATCAAATTCGCACCCATTGATATGTAGTTGTAGCATATGCATTTGTTTTCACGATGATTATGAGTAATTCTAAATACTTATTTTTCATTTACTATTATATCAATAGATTGATGTAGTAATTTCTATTAATTCTTTGAATTTTTTAGGTAATTGGCTCTTTATGCCTTATTTTATTTTTTATTTTTTACTTCGAGTCTCTTTTATGACCTATTTTAAACGAGTTCGAAAATAATTTTGACTAATTTTTAGTGTTTTGGGCTTCTTTTAATTTTTTCTTAAGTCCTAATATTTTGAAAATATATTGATTTTACATTACTTTTGAAAAACGACATTATTTTGGTATGAAACACTAAAATAACATCGTTTTGGTAAATTTATTAAAAAAAGAAAAAAAAAAATATATATATATATATATATATATATAAAGAAAATCTCCCTTAAATAAACTCCGTAAAATTTTAAGTGCAATAAAGTGATAAATCAAACAATCAATGTATGCCAAAAATGCCAGGGTTAAATTTTTCGGTCAATTAGAAAGAAAAAGTAGCACGTGACCATTTTTTTGTCATTATTCCTAAAATGCCCTTTTTTTCTCCCATTCATTCTTAAATGTGTGCAACTATTTATCTTCTATGGTACTATAGAAAGGGAGTGAGAAAAAGGAGAGGAGGCTTTTTCTCCAAGTGTAGGCTGTAGGCTGTAGGCTGTAGCCTGGAGGCTGTAGCCGACCTTTTGAAGCAGCAGCAGCCTTAGAACAACCGGACTGGAGCGCGTGCAAGCCCAACTTTAGCGCATTCCTATAATATTGCGCTTACACATAATTTCTTTTTAAGGTTTTGCAGACATATCCTGTCGGTTTATTCTCCAGCTCTAAACCCTTTTATACTTTTTTTTTTTTTACTAACCCTTGTTACAAAGAAAAATAATATATATATATATATATATATATAATACAAAAATTCAATCAAATATATTAAGCACACGTGTCTTGGAAAGAGAATCTTTACATTATTATGTGGAAATTTTGAAAAACATTTTAAGATTTTTGTGCCTTATCAAGGAATTGTTTGGGTGAGCCAAAAGACACCATTCTTTTTCTCAAAAAGACACCATTCTTGCATAATGTTTTATCTAAATATATATAAGACAAAGTTTTCTTTCAAATTAAGTTGAAAGAATTCCCTTCAACTTAGTTTATAAAAGTGACACGTGTCCCTAAGTTGAAAGAAATTCCTCTAACCTGAATCGGAGAAAAACTTTGTCCATATATAAATATTGGTGATATTTGTCTAGGAATCAATTTTTTGTTGGTAGTATCAATTATTGTGAATAATGGTGCGGCAAGTATGAGAAATTATTGTTGTGAGCCATTTTGAGGTTGTTGGAATATTATTTGAATGACTAAATTCATGGTTTCTTATCGGCTAAAGCTTTTAAAATAAAGGAAAAGTTTCATAAAACTCTTATGAACTTCTATTTGTTTTGACATTATCTTTCAAAGTTCAAAAACTCTCAATTAAGAGTATCGAATTTTCAATTTCTTTTAATTACCTTCTTTGGTTACAATTTTTTTGTTAAATTTTTTCAAAATTCCCAAAATACCATTTTTTATATAAAAAAAATAAACGTTTGAATCTTTACAATTTTTTATTTTATTTTTTTCTAATAAAAAGAAATTTATATTTTGAAAATTTTGACAAAATTTAACGAAAAATTCTAACGGAATTAGGTAATTTAAAAAAATTGAAAGTTTGATACCCTTAAATTAAGAGTTTTTGAACTTCAGGATTATACTTTCAAAACGCGTGAAAATTCAAGAGAGAGTTGTAAAGTTTTTCATAAAATAAATGATAATTTAACACAATATCAAACTAAAAGTCTTGAGTTCAAATTCTCCTCTACAATTCATCTCACACCAATTTAAGAGGTCTATAAAATCTTCTTACATACAAATCAAAGACAGATAGGGATGATTAATCCACTTTTACATATGTTAACCTAAATGCTAATAAAAAATAGGTCAAAACATATGATTATATTACGATCCTAAATGTCTAACACCGGTTAAGTAAAATGATTACTATACGTAAATAAATCGACTTTTCGTAAAATCGATTTTTAAGGATGAATTGTACCTTAAACTGCGAGACACAACTGAAAAGACAAAAAGTTAAAAAGAAAAAAAAGCAGATGAGCATAGCAGAGATATGAGGCTCTACATATTATATATTAATATGGAGTAGGCCCGTAAAGAGAACATCAAAGTAAGATAAAGGGTTGGACTGCAACAGCTGTGAAGTCTTTTTATCACCTTTTGTTATAAATTATGGTGTGCATCTTCTATTGTTAAATAGAATGTCAAACTTTTTGTTAAATTCCTTTGCATAAAGAATGCCCAAGTGGGTTTCAGCCTGGACAACAGTCAAAAAGGTAATTACAACACTTTTTACAACTTGTTTTAGGTCTCAAAAGTACTTAAGAAAATACATAATATATTATTAGATTTTGTAATCTTGTTTAATTGAAAACCCTAGTAAATATTTTATACACAGTCTCCAATTCATGCCTCGAGAGCCCAAATGATCATTTTCTTTCTTCTTAGTAATCAAAGCCAATCAATCTGAACTCTAGAATTTCATGGGTATTGGAGATTTTCTAGATTTCATCACTCAATAATAAATGCCACTATGCTTAATTGTACTTTGGAATTTTCTATGATTGTTGTTGCAACATTTTAAACTCCCTGCTTACCTTGAAATTGAGATCAAATCCAAGCCCCAAAAACTTAACATAAAAAAAAATAGAAAAAAAAAAAATCGAGGCCCAAATTAAACCATAGAAAACAAAATTTTTAACAAACATAACCTAAGTACATTATAGGTCAAATTTTAATATCCCACAAACATTGATTTAAAGAAAATTACCCAAACAACAAATGTATGATTTTTTTTTTCTTTAAGGGAAACTTCACAAAACTCCTTTGAACTTCTATGTGTTTTGACATTACCCTCTAATGTTTTAAAAAAAAATACACAATTTAAGGAATAAAACTTTCAATTTTTTGTAATGTTTATGATGCAGCCTAACTTGGTGGGATGCAAAGAAAACAGTAAAAAGAAGAACAGATAAATAATTCTAGACCTTGAATCTATCAATGATCTAAGAATTCTTCTCTAAACTATAGAATTTATCTATGGTTTGAAGGAAAATATGAAGAAAGCTCAACTCCGAGGCTTCTTATTGCATAAAACTAAAATAATATCAAAAGTAGCGTTTCTTGAGGCTATAAGCATGTATTTATAGACCCCCAAATCCTAAACCTAATAAAGACATAAATAAAGCCGGTTTAAGAAACTACAATGGCCGTCCGGACGGGACATAATGCCGTCTAAACGGTCACTAAAATAAAGCAGTAAAACAGCATCACCATTCGGATGGGACATATTTCGTCTGGACGGGGATTGACCTGAAATGTAAAAATATGAAAAATAATATAGGCATTCGAACTGGCTTTGAACAGGACTTCAGACGGGGCTTTCTATCTGACGTTCATTCGAACGAGCTTCGAACGGGGCTCTCTGGACTACCCACGTTCGGACGGTGGTATCTCCTTGTCCGGACGGGCTTCAGCAATTCCGTGAGATTGTGATCATGTCACAACTCTTCGGGGTGTCTTCACACTTACATCCGCACGTGTTTTCCTCATGAACTCCCAGGCACTTGGTTTACATCAGTTTCCCATTCATGTTAAGATTTTTTCGTTAAATCATGTTAAAAATAACGGAATCCTATCAATGAATCATAAAGAATTGCAAAGATTCAGGCGTTGGTGAGGATTTAACAAAAATACTTGCACCTAAATCTTTACAATTTTTTTTTTTTTTTAAAAGGAGTATTTTGAGAATTTTGACAATATTTAACAGAAAATCCTAACGGATGAGGACTTTGAGTGAAAAATAAAAAGTTTGATACCTTAAATTGATTTTTTTTTTTTTTTTTTTAACATTGAGAAAGTAATTTCAAAATACGTAGAAGTTAAGGGAGTTTTGTGAAATTCATTTTCTTTATTTGGTAGAAAGATTGGATGTGTTTGATGATCTTTAAAAGAAAACATTAAATTAGCTATTTTGTAAAGAGAGTATTTCTTTTAGAGTAAACTTATAGTGCCTATGTTAGTGAGTTCATATATATATATATATATTCATCTCCTTACTTGGCGAAGAGGAAAAGAACAATTGCACCCATTTTGTGCTTATTATAGCTTTGGTTCCATCAAAAAGAGTTTTCCATAGGTACAATGGGAATCAAGAGGGAGGTTATACTATTCATAAAATATGAGGTCTTTAATTTATGGAATAATTATATAATATATTCTAGAGTTTAATTTTGATTTTAAATTAAATGTGAAGTTTCAATTGTATCAATATCTACCATATAGATGTAAAATAATAAAAATTAAAAGCTTGAGAGTTATGTTAACAAAAAGTAATAATAGTAAACTCTGTTCATGACTTAACTGGATACTAATTAACAATCTTTCCGTGTTAATCATAGTTTGTAACTTCCATACCCAAAATTAGAGACCTTTAAACTACTGATTACTTCATTTAAGTGTGTGTGTGTGTGAGAGAGAGAGAGAGAGAGAGAGAGAGAGAGCTAAACGATTAACATAAATCACGTTTTTCTTATTCTAAGTTAATAAAGACTCATTGGTTATAATGATTTTAAAACTTATAGTATGAACATTTATGTAATTGAAATTTCAGAGTTTATTTAAATAAAATGGAACCAAATAATATATGCATAATGTATGTGTGTATATAGATATGAAAAACACTACAAGCAATTAAGTTCGAGAGCCAACTACGAATTTGCGATTAAATTCGAAAAGTAATTACGAAAGTTTGTTTGCATTCAACTAGCACTAAGAGCATGTTTGAGATTGTGTTTTAGAAATAGAGTTTTTAAGTCATAAAAACAATTTTTGGCAAAAAATTTATTTTTAAGCTTTTGCCAAAAGTACGTTTGGCAATTTTTGAGCCTTTTGGACACTTAAAAGTGCTTTCAATTTTTTTTTTTTTTTTTATCAAACGGGTATTTTTTTTTTTTTTTTTCAAACGGACTTTTTGAATGTTAAATATACTTTTAGGTCCATCAAACGCACACTCAAACAAGTCATAAGAATGTGATTGAGCTGAGTTAAGTTAGGTATTAGATTTTCGGAATCAACTCAGTTGAAAACATACATGTTCAAACACAGCTCACAGAAGCCCTTAGCCAAACCCTTATTGAGCACTAGATCGATTAGTATATATATATATATATATATATATATATATATATATATATATATATATGGAGGAGGAAGAGTGAATCTAGCAAGTGCATTTTCAATGAAGTTGAAGAAATAACATTTCTCTTTTAAATTGGTTTTTTTTTTTGAATCTTACCTAAGAACATGAAGATCATTATATTTGTATCATTTGCAAATTCTCAATTATTTTGGGACCAAAGAAACACTTAAATTTATACTCATATTAGAGCATGTTATAATATTTTATTAGAGATAATGCTTATTCATATTCATTTGCATTTCTTTTTTTTTTAATAAGACAATCACAATGGGCATACATATGCAGTACATGCTTTACTAATATATATGTATACCTCGTAAGCCCAAAATAAATCCCCCCTTCCCCATGAATGATTTCTTCATGATACTATTTCTAATCCCCACCAGCTTTGCAGGCAACCACACTAAAGGTAGATCTAGTGGTAGCAAACTGCCAAACTCACCCAAGCCCCACTCCCTCTGGTTCCTCAACCCCACCACCCTTTTGCCCCCTTTCTTCTTTTCCTTTCACTCCCTCCAACACCCCCACCTTACTTCAACCAATTGGTTTATTGCTGTCTCAATAAGATTCACACCAATTATTTGCACATGTGCTAATGTGAAAGACTCAAAGTGAAATTTACGGGTGTGTTTGGCAAAGGGTTTAAAAAAAGAAGTGGATCAAAACTGTAACAGATTTGATTGATGTGAGAGAAAAAAAGTAAGAATGTTTTGTATAAAAAGTCAAAAAATTTGTTATGTAGTAATTTTTTTTATTGAATAGTAATAAAAAGTGATTGATGTGATGAAAAAAAAAAAAATGTTGGAATTGATTTTGAGAGGAATTTGGGTTTTTGGATCTGGTGGTCCGGCCCACTCCTTTGCCAAACACAACATAGATGTTTGGATAAGTGGATGAATAACCCAAAACTTATTTGGATAAGTAAATCTGATATAAAAATCTTTCATATTATTATACCAAATTGCTATGTGACTGGTCGGACAACTCAAAATTTATTTGAACAAGTAAGTTTCAAATGAATTTCGTCACAAATTACTAACAATTCAGGCAACCAATTGCCCGAGATGAAATCCACTAAGGGTAGCAATTCGTATTCACCTGTTGGGTTTGAGTCTTATCGAGGCAATGTGTATAAATTATATAGGTCAATAATAACCCGACCCATTTAATTAAACGAGTCAAATTCCTTAACCCTAACCTTCTAATTTTGTATTGAGTTTGTGTTAAGTTCGCACGTCATGTCAAAAATTTATTGTCATTATGTCGTGTCGAAGTATGAATATAAGACTATATAAGTTAACCATAATACGACATATTTAATTAAATAAATCAGGCTTCTAAACTCTAAACTTTTAATTTTATGAGTTATATCAAAAATTGACAAACCCTAAAATCCACTGCCTTCGTAGATTTACAATTTAACAGTCTCTTAACTCCTCCAACAGTACCCACACCACAAAGCAAAAACAAAACCCACACCCCCCACATACCCTCTCATCACACGCAGAAGGAAAGAGCCTTCCTTTGTACCAATGTCCCCAAACCCACCAATCTTCTCCGTCCTTGTTTTCTTCTCCATTCTCTTGCCCGCCACTCCGGGTCTGCCCAACCCGGACCCGGCCACAATCCTCCCATTCCACCCAAACCAATCTCCACCAGCAACAATCCCTGCATTCCCCGAACAATCCAATGCGGCTGGCTGCCCGCTAGACCTCCCGGACGAGCTCTTCCACGGCATAAAGGCCGCATGTGGCTCCACCAAGGATGGCTCCGATGGGCAGCTCCACCGCAGCCGGTGCTGCCCCGTGCTAGCCGCGTGGCTGTACTCTGCCTACTCTGCCACTGCCCTGGGCAGGGCAAGCAGAGTGAGCGCGGCGGCTGCAGGCCACGGCGGTACCACGACGTCGTATGACCTTCCACTTCTGCCGGACGATTCAGAAACCTGCGTGGATGACTTGGGGAAAGCGCTCAAGAACAAAGGAATAGAAGTGGCGAGACCCAATGAAACCTGCGACGTGATGTACTGTTACTGCGGCATAAGGCTCCACCCACTGAGCTGCCCGGAGGCTTTCTCGGTGACCCAGAACGGGAAACTCGTTGGGGATGAGAGTGTAAAGAGGTTGGAGAGGGATTGCTTGAGCAGCAGCTCCAATATCAATGGATTTCCAGGTCTTGGTGGGTGCTCCAAGTGCTTGAACAGTCTCTATATGGTGAGTTTTCTTCTCTGATTGATTGGTTTTTCCAATAACATGAAACTATTTCTTCTTTCTGCTTCTTTTTCTTATAACATGAAGAACAATAATCTGATTAGATTAGGGTCTCCTTCCAATCTCTGCAATTGGGAAAGTTCGTCCTCCATTTTAGTTAGTGTTTCAATCTTTTGGTGTAATTCTACACGCGCAATCAGAGAGCGTGTGTAGCACGCTTTGTGACAAAAAGGGTAAGATGAGGTTGGAGAAACACCATTTTATCCAAATGAAGGTAAATAAAATAATGAAAGGGAAAAAAAATAGTTTTATTTTTTCATTTTTTTCCCCTTTTAGAGAAACAAATAGGAGTTTGAAATTGAAGGAGAAAAAAACAAAAAAAAAAAAGATGTATTACACGCGCCCAAAAGCGAGTTGGACTGCCATCAAGAATTTAGCCCTCCCCTGCTGTTGTTTTCACTGGGTTTTACATGATGAGAGTCACGAGTTTTTCCTTAGAATGCTTAATTATAGGCACGTAAAACTGATGCATGTTTATTTTTTTTATGCTTCTATTTATTTATTTCCGTTATAAGGTTGACTTTCAAGATAGACTGTTGCCATAATCTAACCCTGTTCTTCAAATTATAGACTGTTTTGTTCATTGAGAAAACTGTCCTTTACTTTAAAGGCTTTCTAATGTGCAGGTTTTAGCAGATTTTGATTAGATGTTGCACCTACTATTACCAATTAGTAATATAAAAAACTTGGTTTTTCTAATTGAGACAATAATTTGGTGTAGCTTAACAAGAAGAAAACTTTGAATTCAAGCAAATCGGAGGCCAGGACCACAAAAATGCACAACAAAGAGTGTCAGCTAATGGGTCTCACATGGCTGCTCGCCAAGAATCGAACGGCTTACATCCACACGGTTTCGTCGGTCATCCGAGCCATCATGATGAGCACAACCGGCACCGATCCCCGGTCGTGCACTCTCAACAGCGACGGAATGCCGCTGGCGGTTGATTCCTCCGAAATCTCCACCCACTCTTCATCAAACAACCACCTTAGAGCACCCATCTACCTCTGCATTCTATTACTCTGTTGCCTGTATATGTTGTTCTTCACCTTCATGTGAAAAGCTAGCACTTCTTGTTGTAACTCTATTCTGTTGTTGGTAATATGAGATGCCCAGTTTGTTGTTTGTAGGTAAAGTTTAGTGTAGGTAAAGTTTCGATGTGGGCCTCCATTAACATGTGCTTACAGAGACTAGTGCTTGGTTTTGGAGAGACAATTTTTCGATCATGGCCGATTTGTTTTGGTGGCATTCATTTGGGACAGTTGTGTGCTTCACGGGAAATTTATAGAATGTCAACATCTCAAAAAAAAGCAATGGACCCTTATCTTCATTGGTTTATATATATAGAGAAGATTAAGGATTTGGTCTGCAGCCTGCAATGCTGGAGAGGACAAAGAAACGATTTGATTTTAAAATAAAGCATCCAAAGTGTATAACAACAGTTTCTCAATGTTAATTGTTTGGGATTATAGGGAAAAAGAAGGAATTTTTTGTTTGTTTGTTTGAAGATGCATATAATGACAATGAAATTGAGTTATAATGGTGGGGGGTGGGGGTTGGTTGGGACATGATGTTAAAACAGCCAACCAGTACACCAATTCGATGACATTGCTTTAAGGGTGACCAATAAAAATAGTGGCCATTTGAGTTGAACAAAGTTTCCCTCCGATGTAGTTTATTAAATTGATGTCTGTTTTTAAAATATATGTAAGAATCACATATTTTGAAGACAAATGTCTCAAAAAAATGACTTTTATAGGGTTGTGGCACAAACTCACCCTTTTTTTTTTCTTTTTTTTTTTTTTTTTTTCTTTTTTTTTTTTTTTTATTCTATTCAATAAAGGGAAACGGGTTACAGGACTGATTAATTGACTTCAAAAGGGGTGGGCACCCCAACAACACAGCCCAAAAAGTAAATGCAGTACAAATATAAGAACAAAATCTGGATCTGGTCCAAAAGGACCAAACAGCAGGCAATGGCATACAAGCCGGGCCTTTTCCAGGGCCGCACAAGGCGGTTACAAATTGCAAAGAGACTCGATAAAGAGTCCGATGCAGTAAATGCAACAACCATGTTGTTGCAGGACAAACACTGCATAAACCGATTCGGAGCCGTAGAAGGCCAACCACCAGCAACAAAAATCACCCAAATAAGATCCATCCACTTCAGTACAAGGGGGTGAAAACCCATAGAAAATAACAACAAAGATAAAAAACAACAGCAGAAAAGCTGCAAAAAAACTACAGCAGAGGCAAAACAACAACAACCAGATTCTGGGCCATCACCGAAGATCGGAGGGCCAGAAACAGAAGAAACAAAAAAACCACACAGCACCGGCAGGGGCGGAGGTAGGTGGGCGGAGGGTAGATCGGAGGAGCCACGCGAGGAGGAGAAGGCGGATCTGAGGTGGAGATGGGACGGCGATGGCGGATCTGTGGATAGCTCGACCGATCTGAGGCGGATCTGAGGCGGTGAAGGGACAGTGGAGGCGGAGCAACGAGATGGGGCGGTGAAGGTGGCGCTGAGCGGATCTGGCTGAGGAGCAGGGGAGAAGAAAAAGAGAAAAAAGAAAACCAAGAGAAAAACCAGGAGAAGAGGAAACAGGGAGAAAGGGAAAAAGGGGAAAACAGAGAGGATACACAGGGGGGTGGGAGGAAGGGAAAGGAAAAGCCTTTCCCTCCTCCCAGGAGAAACCGCACTAGGCGGTGGGCAAAATCTCACTGAAGGAGACGGTTTGGAAAAATATCCAGAGCTTCTCTCTCTACAAAATAGGCACAAACTCACCCTTTTGTTTCCTCCAATGAAAAGTAAACAAGTCTATTAAAAATAAAAATAAAAAATCTCCATTTGTGTTTAGTTGTTGGGTAGGAAGAGGTTTTTTTTTTTTTTTTTTTTTTTTTTTTTTTTTTAAATTAAAAAAAAAAAAAAAAGAAAAGAAAAGAAAAGAGAAGAAAATGTGTGTGAAATCAAGATAGTAGATGGAGATTTTTTTTTTTAAAGATCCGGTGTTTTGTTATGATCCAGTGTTTTGTTTTCATTTGGTTTTCTTGATTTGTCAATTTCTCATTGAATGGCACAAAATGGTGAGTTTGTGCCGAAGAAATTCATGGACCTAACTCAACTTATAAAATCGGTTAAATAAGAGAGGGTGTCCATTCTTTATAAACATGCCAAAGATCTTGTCGACAGGCAATGTGAAACTATTTCTCAACACCATCCTTCACGTACATGTCGGTATTTTTCTTGGTCCTTATTATGGGGTAAGTAGTGTGGGCTCCCATTCGTCCTGTGGTAAGCTCTGATATCATGAAAAAATTCATGGGCCCAACTCAGCTCATAAAACCGGTTTAATAAGAAAGTGTTGTCAATTCCTTATAAACATGCCCAAAATCTTGTCTACAGGTAATGTGGGACTATTTCTCAACAAGTGCCATAATCCCATAGAAGTTACTCTAAATTCATATGACAACTTAATAATTAAATGAATGATTTTTTTCAACCCAATATTTTTACTAAAAAAAATATTTGTCGATTAGAGTTTTGAACTTTTCAGATTTATTGGAAATATTCATAACCAATATGCTGCGGAAAACTTGTGATGAAAATCTCTCAGTTCAACTTTCTTTGTATAATACATGAGAATCTAAGCTCAGCTTCAAAGAGCAAGGAACCACTCTGCAAAATCAGCTTAACGAGTGCAAAATATCTCGGGGCCTCTCTCTTTGTTTGTGGGCCGAGCTTTTGAAGATACTAGGCCCATGATTTTTCTTCTCTACGATCCTTATGAGAATTTTTAAACCCTAGGCCCATGATTTTTTGGTGGGGGATTCAAGAGAAAGTGTGATTCAAAAATCTGTCCCTCAAAGGAAATTGGAGGTTTGTTGCATGCGGCTAAGTAGGTTTTGTTTTAAAAGTCACAACCTTGATGTGCTGTTAGGCAAATGAGTAATGTTATATATTATTTTTTATTGTAAAATTTGATATGACAATCTCATTATTTTTAATACTGATCTAAGAATTAATTGAGACTGTCACATTAGTATTATGAGTTCCCGGTCGAATCCCTATGAAGTCCAACCAAGTTGTGATGGAGTCCTCAATTGAGTCCTTGCGAGATCCCAACCGAGTCTAGACAAAATACCGAGAGGGTCTCAATTTTTGAACATCTACAGCCCATCTCTCCCCAATCTCAGGAACTTTACTCCTAGATTCCAACCCAGAACATCATCCCATCCATGATCCACCAAGGCAATGAGATGATGATCAATAATTTTAGAGAGGCCAAGTTGGTGTACCAAAGTCATGACGCACGTGCCTTGATGGACATAAATTGATTGCATACACTGCCCTATATCTAACTCTACTACACCTCCATCATTGCACTATAAATATAGGGTGTGCTACTCTAAAGATAAATGATCAATTACAATAAAATTCAATGTATAATTCCTTTTTCTTTATTATTTTTTTCTTTGTCATGAGATTGTGACTACTTTTCTGTCATCTTCACTATAATAATTTCTTCTATTGACATGATTAGTGATGTTTGAAAGCTCCATTCCACTAATTACACAAGTGTCTTCAACAATTCGACTAGCTTTTGATCTTCTCTCTTATCATGCACCAAACCATCAGTCACTTTTTCAAAAAAAAAAAAAAAAAAATTTTTTTTTTTTTTTTTTGACGTGTTTACATGAGCTAAATTTTTGCCACGTCAAAAATTATTTGCGTATTAAATTCTACAGGTTAATAAATATTGATGTGGCATTTCGACACGTCAATATTTATTGACGTGGCATTTCACCACGTCAATAATTACTAATGTGTTAAAATACCATGTCAATAATTATTAACGTGTCTAAATGCCACGTCAATATTTATTGATGTGTGGAGTTTAGCACATCAATAATTCAGTAAAAATTGTAATTATTAATTAATAAGATTAATATTTATTATGTGTTTCAAACAAAAAATAAAATTGGCATACCCTATATATATATATATATATATATATATATATATATATATATATAGTTGTAGTTTAGGGTTTTTTAAAATCACCGTTGAGATGTGATTTATTTTTTTCCTGCCTCTCTAATGAAAACAACAAATGTCATATATATTTTTACAAAGTTATAACTTAAATTCAGTACAAACTTATTAAACCAAAATCCTACTTATTAATTTAGACCTTTCATATAGCTAGCTTGAGTTATGAAATATATATAACTACAAATAAACACATATATGCATTCTGTAATAATTACACATCTCTATATTAATGTCTATCTTTTTGCAAATTCACCCACATGTATATCGAGAAAATGTGACTATCATTTTTTTCCCAACATGTTATAATTATATAGTTTGATTAATCGGTTTCATATTTTTTGCTTTTCCTTTCATCTTATTCTTATAGCTAATTTCTGTAGCACTAATATATATTTATTGGATCAATCATTAATATTATATATTAAAAAAAATACAAAATGCTAGGTGTTCTTCTAGCCTTAATTAAATACCTAAAATAATTAATTTTAGGTTAAAAAACAAGTGAGCAAAATAGAACCCATTTTTTTTTATTATTAATTAAATATTTAAATTCAACATTCATGTGGCACGTAAGTTCTTTTCTGACGTGCTACATGTGACACGTCACAAACTTATTGACGTGTTACATGTGGCACGTCAATAAACTATTGACGTGTTACATGTGGCACGTCAATAAATTATTGACGTGTTACATGTGGCACGTCAATAATTTCTGACGTGCTACATGTGGCACGTCAATAATTTCTGACATGCCATATGTTGACATTTTAGAAATTTTCCTCATGAACGCACACTTGCAGCTAGCCCTTTCTTTATGTGGCACGTCAATAATTTCTGACGTGCCACATGTTGACATGTTAGAAATTTTCCTCATGAACGCACACTTGCAGCTAGCCCTTTCTTCCTTCCCCCTCCTTCTCTTTTCTCCTCCCGCGCACTGACCCTTCCTCCTTCCCATTTTCTTCTCCGGCCGCGGGCAACCTCTCTCTCACCGTCACAGCTTCCTCTCTCTCTCTCTCTCTCACAGCTCTCCTTCCACCAGAGACTTCTTCTGTTTTTTCTTCTTCCTCTGGCGAAACTCTGGCGGCATGCTCTCCACAACCTGTGGTAGTCCGACCTCTCTCCGTCCTGCTCATCTCCTCCGGCCTCTCTCTTCCACTCCATCTAGCCAGCTGCAAGTATATATATATATATATATATATATATATATATATATATATAGTGTATTTGCTTGATTTATTTGTTATGTGATTTTATTTATGTGTTTGACATTACTGAATTTGTTTGTGTGTATGTGAGATTGTTATATATATGAACATGCATGCATACAAAATTAGGTTACGAAATATTATATACACTACTTAAAAAAAAAAAAAAAATGAAACGATGTAATTAATTTTGTTTTGGTACGTTTAGCAAAATTAGATTATCTATGTTCACTTAAAAAAAAAAATAAAATTAAGCGATGTAAAGAAATACACTTAAAAAAAAGAAAAAGAACTAACTAATTAAGATATCCGAAAACGACTCAATCTTAAATACGTAGTGATCAGTTGGTGGCAGCCAACCCCATTCACACATAACAGTCAGCACATAGCTTGTCCAAATATTTTACCTTCATTTTTTATTTTATTTTATTTATTTTATTTTTTTTATGAATAAGCATTTCATTAAAACCAAAGCTCAAAACAAAGCAACACTGAAACACAAATACAACCCCTTACAAAGCAAAAACAGGGGAAAACAAAACCTACAAAACCAGCAGCTATTCAACACCAAAACAGCCCCTTACAACCCTTACATATTAAAAACAAAAAAACAAAACTACAAGCCAACATTACAGAGGATGGCAGAAGGCAAGTTCCACAATGAACACAACAAAAGGTTCTCCCTAGTTCTAGGAAAACCTCTTTTTACAGCAATTCTAGCACTGATTTCCCAAAAAATCTGCTTCAATAGCTGCTCTTCAGTTTTTGGAACACCATCATGTCTAAGTTCATTTCTAGTATGCCAGAGATTATAAACAACAGAACCAAGAACCAATTGACAAATCAAGCACTTAAGAGAGTTCTTTCCCCACTTATTGCAACCAAGCTGCACAAGTTCATCCCAAATCACATGAGGCATATCAATTTTACAACGAATCATGCAATATTTCCAAACTCTCGAACTAAAGCTGCATTCAAAGAAAATATGATCACGAGTTTCTAGTTGAGAATGGCAGAAACAACACTAAACCTCACCCTTATATCCCCATTTGAGTAACCTCTCACCTGTAAGTAGCCTATCCTTCATAGCAAGCCACAAAGTAAAAGCCTGCTTAGGAATAACAAGAGGAAACCAAACTAACTTCCACCAAATAACCTCTACATTTTTCTTTCTAAGGGCTTCCCAAGTGTCTGCACTAACATAGACACCATTTTTAGAAACAGTCAAAACTGGCTTATCACATTGGCCTAAACAAACTTTAGAAACCCTAACTTGAATATCAACTAGAGCTTCTGATCTTGCAGGTCTCCAAAACCAATCTCCATTGCAAATGACAGAAGACAGCTTAGCTTTAATATTACTTTGAGCATCATAAACAACCCTAAAGCCATATTGCTCAATCAAAACTCCTGGAGGATGCCACAAATCCAGCCACATATGAATGTTATCCCCATTCCCAACTTCAAACTTCAAGAACCTTTTAGCAATCGATCTCAGCTTCAAAATTTTCCTCCAACTCCATGAACAATTCTGAGGAATACCTACACTCCAAAAGCTCTTTCTTTTTAATAGATTTTCTCTAACCCAAGCAACCCCAAATAGAACCAGACCTAGCAAAAATACTCCAGATATGCCTAAGCATAGAAGTTTGATTCCAAATTTCAAGCTTCTTTAAGCCCAAACCTCCATCCTTCTTAGGAAAATAGAGATCAGACCAAGAAACCTTTGCTTTAGCTACACCTTCTTCTTTCCCATTCCATAAAAACCTATTGAACTTTTGTTCAATAGCTCTAATAATCTTTTTAGGAAGAATGAAAATGCCCATTCCAATACACTTGTAAACTGTAAAGAACAGAAGATAACAACTAGAGCCTACCTGCATAGGAAAGATTCTTAGAAAGCCAAGAATCTATACGACCAGAAATTCTGCTAAGTAAAGCCCCACAATCAGCTGCAGAAAGTCTGGACGAAATAAGAGGAACCCCAAGATACCTCACAGGGAAATGACCTTCCTTCATCATCAAATCATCCAATAGAATATGCCTCATTCTATCTGAAATTCCAGAACAATAAAGAGAACTCTTAGAAGGATTAGCTTTCAACCCAGACAGATTCTCAAACTCAATAAGAGCAGCCTTGATAACTTTAATAGAACTCAAACTAGCTTCTGAAAAAATCAAAAGATCATCTACAAAACACAAGTGAGTAAGCTTCATTCTCTCACATTTAGGATGGAATTTAAAACCAGCATTACCACCAGTATGTGCAGCCATAATCCGAGAGAAAACCTCCATAGCAAGAACAAACAAGTAAGGAGAAATAAGGTCACCCTGCCTCAGCCCCTTTTTACCTTCAAAATAGCCAACCAAAGTACCATTGATACAAACAGAAAATTTAGGAGAAGTAATACACACCTTGATCCAGCTCAAAAATCTATTAGGGAAACCAAAACAGTGAAGGCAATGAAGCATAAATTCCCGATTCACCGAATCATAGGCCTTCATAAGGTCTATTTTCAAAGTACACCTAGGTTTCCCTTTTTCCTTATAATAACCCCTTACAAGTTCCCAAGCGAATAGAAGATTCTCAGAAATATTCCTAGAAGGAATGAAAGCAAATTGGTTCATGCTCACCAAATCACCCAAAAAAGGCAACATCTTGTTAGACAAAATTTTAGTAATGCATTTATATATAACATTACAACAAGCAATAGGTCTAAAATCTCCCATGGCCAAAGGATTAACCTTTTTAGGAACCAAGGAAAGAATAGTAGCATTCACTTCCTTAAGCAATAAACCAGAAGTAAAAAAACCTTTAATAGCAGCCACTACCTCCTTACCCACAATAGACCAAGTAAACTTAAAAAAAATCTGCAGAAAACCCATCAGGACCAGGGGCCTTATTGGCTTTCATATGAAACAAAGTATCTCTTATTTCATCTTCAGAAACCTCCTTCTCCAAGGTAACTGCATGTTCAGAGGAAATAACAACAGAAATAAGTTGCCTAGCTCTAGCTGCTTTTGCATATGTGAATTGTAGGTGATCTGTACCTAACAGATTCTTATAAAAATCCTCAGCCACCCTTTTGATTTGATCAACTTCATCCACTTTTGTGCCATGCTCATCCCACAGATAGTTAATAGTTTTCTTGGCATTTTGAACCTTAAGAGATTTATAGAAAAACTTATTATTTTGATCTCCCAAATTCAACCACTGATTCCTTGCCTTCTGCTTCAAGAAAGATTCCTCGGCTCTAGAAATAGAAACGTAAGCATGAAGACATTCCCTCTCCTTAAGTAGACTATCAGCACTGCCAAAAGAAGCGAGAACATCATTTTGAGCTAAGTCCAGATTCTCTCGAGCGTGAATAACTTTTTGCTTCAAATTCCCAAAACAAACCAGATTTTTCTCTTTTAACACAGCTTTCACAGACCTAAGCTTAACATACAACTGAAACATTGGGAATCCCTCAACTTGAATACTCCAACCCTCCTTAACCCAATCCAAGAATCCTTTATGCTCTAACCAATAGTTATAGAACTTAAAAGGTTTAGGGCCAAAAATTTTTAAAGTACCTACTGAAATAATGACAGGAGAATGATCAGAAATGCCCCCTGAAAGGAATTCCACAGCTGTATTCCCAAAAAGACTCATCCAATTCACATTAGCCAAAACTCTATCCAGTTTTCTTGCTACAACCCGAGGCTCCTCACTTTTATTAGTCCAAGTGTAAAAACACCCACTAAAATTTAGATCCAAAACTTCAATATCATTCAAACACTGACCAAATTCAACTTCATAAGAAGAGAGCTTATCAGATCCCCACTTTTCAGCCAAGGAAAGAACCACATTAAAATCCCCACAAATCATCTAAGGATTAGTACCTACTTTTGCCTTCATAGAACACAAATTAGTGCAAAGATGCTTTCTATCCACCCCCTGGTCAGCCCCATATACAAAAGAATGAAACCAACAGAAATTACTAGTAAGGGATTTAATAGAACAATTGATACTTTGCTCACTTTTATCCAAAACAGATACGTCATAATCAGAAATTTTCCAACAAATCCAGATTCTTCCCAAAAAATGTTTATCATAGTTAAAAACATAAGCCCAATCCGGCACAATACAAGCCCTAACTTTTTCAGCCTTATTTTCCTTCACTCTAGTCTCAATCAAACAAATAAGACTAATCTTATGTTTTTTAATCATATTCACAACCTCCTTCTGCTTAGAGGGATGATTCAAACCCCTTACATTCCAAATTAGAAAATTCATAAAGTAGGAGAAGAAACCTCTCACCAAGACCTCCTCTTCTTCACCCATTTTACATTTCCCTTTAACTCTAGCACTCTCCTCCACTAGAGCAGATTCAATAACATTTTGTAGAGAAGAAAAAGCATCTACACTCCTTACCTCACCAAATTTAAAATTGCCATCAACTCTAGCCAAAAGATGGAAAGAATTAGTCCAATGACTATTGCTATCCTTTATAGTAGCCTTTGAAACATGGGGTTTTTTAGCTCTAACCACATTCCATTTAGGCTCAACCACTTCTTTAGGAACAACATTCTTCACCTCAACAACATTCTCCATCACAGAATCATCATGCAAATTTTGAACAGGCTCAGCTTTTTTTGGAAGCCACACCTGTTTCTCAACCTTAGAACAAGTATGAGAGAGATGAGCAAATGACTTACACCTCTTGCATTTAACAGGAAGCCAGGGATATTCAATGCCAACCACAACCCTTCCCCCATCAACACCAACAATTTCAATCTCCTTTGGAAAACCAGAATCCATATCCACTTCAACCAAAACCCTAGCAAAACCAAGCCTCAACTACTCCTCAGTGACAGAATCAGCACAAATAGGGTTACCAGCACCACTAGCCACATAATTCAAACATGTAGCATTCCAAAACTCAATAGGCAAATTATGTAATTTAATCCAAACAGGAACAGAAGATAAAGAAATCTTAAGAAGTTGCATACCAGGAATCCATTTACGCAAGATCAAAGGCTTATTAGCCATATGCCAAACTTTTGCCTCCATCACCTCATCTCATGTCTTCTCATCAGCAAATTTAAACAAATATAAGCCATTCTCCAACAAATATACTTCAACCTTCCCATATTGAGCCCAAATACTTTCAACAGTATGTTTAACAATATAGTAGGGGAGGGGCTTATCAAGAAAATGGCCAACCAGAGAAGATGACCATTTTGAAATACCTTCCTCAATAGCTTCCTTAGGTGGCTTTACTACAACTCTACCATCTTCAAGAGAAGGAGCAAAATACTACAATGTACGTATAGATTTCTCCTTACGAAACAACTTCCTCCAATCCTGAACTGCACTTTTCTAAGCAACCATACTTGAAGACTCAACAACAACATCACTCACTGATTTAATTTCAGGTAACCTAGAAGGAAACGCCACAGCCTCTCGCAAAACAGTGACATCAAGCTTCTGGGCATCAAGCAGATTCTGGACATCAAGCTTCGGAGCCTCCCCATCCTCACAAAAACTCTATCAAATTATCACAAATCTCTTCCTCATCACTCAGATCCACCTCACACTCCATAGATCGCGAAGCAATCACCCAATTAGCCGAAGCATCCTTCAACGTCGACTTTGACACCTTCTTCCCCCCACGACCCCCATTTGCACGTTTAGCCATAAATCACAAATGCAGACTTCAACGAGCAAGAGACGCCGGAGCTCAGCCACGTCAGCAGAGCCCAAAAAAATCCTCTGTCCAATTAATTCTATTTTACCTTCATTTGTATTATCAAATATCAATACCACATCTACATTTCAAAATTAATGGGGAAAAAATGAGATATGTGCACAAACTATATGCACAAGAGATATGCCTTCTTTTGCATATGAACCCAAAATCATTTTCAAGCTAAACTATATGCAAGTCAAGCCACTGATATATATATAATCCACATCCGCTATCCGCCCAACCACATGGGTCACAGCGGATTTTCAACCCCTAACCCTAAGTAGGCAGATACTCCAAGTAGCAAATTTAGATTATGAATATTTACTAAAAATTAAAAAAAAAAAAAAAATTAAACAATGTAAAGAAATACACTAAAAAAAAAATAGAACTAACTAATTAACCTAGAGTTATTTTATTTAGGGTCCCCATATATGAGCAATTTTGCATATCAATTTCCCCTTTAATTTTGTTAGCAAATTTAGATTATGTACGTTTACTTAAAAAAAGAAAAAGAAAAAGAAAAATTAAACGATATAAAGAAATACACTAAAAAAAGAAAGAAAGAACTAACTTATAATTAACCTAGGGTTATTTTATTTAGGGTCCCCATATATGTGCAATTTTGCATGTCAATTTCGCCTTTAATTTTGTTAGCAAATTTAGATTATGTATGTTTACTAAAAAAAAAAAAAAATTAAACGATGTAAAGAAATACACTAAAAAAAAAAGAACTAACTAATTAACCTAGGGTTATTTTATTTAGGGTTCCCATATATGAGCAATTTTGTATATCAATTTCACCTTTAATTTTGTTTAGGTACGTAGTAACACTATGGACAAGAGTTGGATGACAACGTCTAGAGGTACGAGATAATACACAGACGAGTGTAGATCATTCGTGGACTTTGTAGTTAAGAACTGTACAATCCCTGATGGATAAATTCTCTGCCCTTGTAAGGCGTGTCGAAATAACCAGCGCCACTCGCCGGGTTTCGTATTTGACCATTTGACAAGGGGTAAAGGAATAATGACGTAATACAAAAACTAGTATTATCACGGTGAGAAGCCTGTATGGTCTCTTGTTGCAGTCTCTAATTCGACTACGATGAGCACAGATGCGGGTAGAAGTGCAGAAAAGGTGGAAACATGCACGCAATGTTGCGTGATCTATTCGGCATGTATGATGTCAGGGAAGACAATTGTGAGCCTCAAGTCATGGCGTAGGGGATGAAGAAATTGTGAATGAAGAAGCCGCGTACTAAAGTACTACAACTTGCTTGAAAAGGCAGATAAGCCACTTCATGATGGGACTAAACATAGCAAACTGAGTGCTATTGTATATCTGTACAACTTGAAGTGCATTGATGGACTTAGTAACACAATATTCTCTTCTTTCCTTGAGTTTATCAATCAGTTGCTGCCTGCAAGTGATGAAGCTTTGCCAGTTAATACATACGAGGTGAAAAAGTTTCTAAGGGACATGTGACTCGGGTATGAGAAGATTCTAGCGTGTTGTAATGACTGTATGTTATTTTAGAAGGAAAATAAGGATTTAGATTCATGTATCGTCTGTGGAGTATCTAAGTGGAATGATGAAATTTAGTTAGACGAGGATGGTCAACGCATATCGGTGAGTAAGAAACGCCCGGTGAAGGTGTTGCAGTGGTTTCCACTCATATCATGACTATAGAGGCTGTTTATGTCAAAGTACATAGCCTCCTATATGAGGTGGCATGCAGATGGCCGTACTAAAGACAGTGTATTGAGGCATTCGGCCGACAGTAAAGCATGGAGGTCATTCGACAATTTACATCCAGAATTTTCAATGGACACTAGGAACATAAGGCTTAGACTAACATCGGATGGATTTAATCCATTTGGGAAGATGAGCACATCTCGCAGCACTTGGCATGTAATGCTTGTACCGTACAACTTGGGATGTGCATGAAACAAACGTCTTTCATACTATCCCTAATTATCCCAAGCCTAAGGTTACTTGGAATGGATATAGATGTCTATCTTCAACCCTTAATTGAGGAGTTATAGGAACTATGGAATGTAGGGGTACGCACATTAGACGTCTCAAAGAAAAATAACTTTGTGTTGCGAGCGCAGTTGATGTGGACAATTAATGACTTCCTGGTTTACGCAGATTTGTCCGGGTAGCCCAACAGGGGTGAAAAGGCATTTCCTTACTGTATGCACTCAACAAGGTCTAGAAGATTAAAACACGGCAAAAATTCTTGTTATGTAGGGCACAGGCAATACTTGCCCATGGATTAACCGTGGAGGCGAAACAAAAGAACATTTGACGGCAACCAAGAACTAGAATGTGACCCCGATGTACCAAGTGGAGATGAAATCCTGAGACAATTAGAAGGGATGATATTTGAGGATGAAAACGCCGGTAAGGCAAAGAAAAACATGTGATAGACAACATACTTAGCACAATACTGGACATTCCAGGGAAAACGAAGGACAACCTCTAAGTCTGCACAGACTTGCAAGAAAAGGTTTGAGACATACACTTCATCCTTACACGGGCGAGGATGATAAAACCTATATGCCCCTAGCTTGCCACATGATGTCTAAGGATGATAAAACACATTTTTTGAAAGTGCTTCGTAATGTAAGGGTGCCCGACGGATATGCCTCGAACATTTCCCAATGTGTACAACTTAAGGACCGTACAATATCGGGTTTGAAGAGTCATGACAATCACGTGATTATGCAACTTCTTCCCATTGCATTACATAGATCACTGCCAAGTAACGTGGCTAGACCACTTGTTGGAATATCTGCATTCTTTGGGGGCTTTATGTTCAACGTCATTGATAGAAGAGGATATGGACCAACTAAAGAGTGATATTTGTATCAATTTGTACAAGATAGAGCAGGTCTTCCCCCTCAGTTTTTTTACCACCATGGTTCACTTGATCGTGTATCTTGTCCGTGAATGCTGACTCTCTGGACCGGTACAGTATAGGTGGATGTATCCGGGAGAGAGGTAAAATTTGTTTACGCTTATTCATGATTTTATTTTCTCTCCATTATAAGACAATGACTTACTGTAATGAATGAAATATGTTCGTCTGTAGGAGCCTTGGTGGTTCAAATTTAATGTGTGCAATAAAGCGGCTCATGAGGGCTGCATTGTGGAGGGCTACATAACAACTGAGTTGGTAGTGTTCTGCTCGAGGTATTTAGATAACGCACCAGCATTTCACAGTAGGACTCGAAGAAACCCGGATGGTTCAAAGGGGGCGAGAACACAAGTCATCCTCGACCGTATCACATTGACACAGATTCACTGATACATTATGTTTAACTTGGACGAGTTCCTTCAACTACGGACGTAAGTCCTATTAGTAACATGTGCATGTTCAATATCACATTGCACCCTTAGTTGTGAATTATAATGAAACTAAGTACAAATTGTAAGATACACATGGATACACTTAAGGGATCATGCAATAGAAAGTGAACGACAGAAGATTAGTTGGAAACCTAACATCATGAGCAGTTCTGCAATTGTTACCTTGACTACGTAAGATTAATGTGATGTTTAACTATTACAATCCGATTATATTTACTTATGGTTCATAACAACTAACCAAACTAACTTAATATACTTGCAGGTCAATCGATTGGACGATCGACGCAAGAAGAAAATTGGTGACAAACTGGTAATGCATTGTAGAGGGTCGAGGGAGGCAGTTATCAGATATAACAGATATGTGGTTAACGTAAAACTATTTTGCACTCTTGCATTTGATGTCGGAAAGAGGACTCAGAACAGCGGCGTGTGCGTGCTAACTGATGATGGCGAAATGTACTACTAGAAGTTAACGGAAGTAATTGAGGTGGAGTACTTCGACAGAACAAAGTACGTCATGTTCAAGTGTGATTGGCCAGACAACACGAAAGACAGGGGGTACAAGATAGACGAGTATAACATAATGCTTGTTAACTTCAACAACCTTGTCCATCGGGGAGACCAAATTACTTATGAGTCGTATGTGTTAATCTCCCAAGTTGACCAAGTATTTTACGTTGAAGATGAAAGGGACCTAGATTGGGCTTGCGCTATACGGACTAAACCTAGAAACGTATACGATGTTGGTCAGGGTGAAGGTCCTCATGATGAATGTGCCAACGTGTGAGCCGCTTCTATTGATCAGTAATAATAAAGTGGATCCGCAGGATGACGTCGAATACGACCGACCAGACTTAGATCCAATCCAAGTGTATGTGATTAAAAAAAAAAAAAATTATATATGTAGTTCACATTAATTGATTGGTTTCCTGTTATTTATGTCTATCGTGATTAGTAATTGTTCAGCAATTAATACGTCAACACAATTAATTAATTTGTGGATTGGGTAAATGGTATATATCTTATTTTTAAATATGTGAGTCATTGATATATGATGGTGCATATTTCATTTATTGTATACATAATTAATTGGGTGCGTGATGTATTTCGCAAGTTGATATGAGTACTAGGGGGAAGAGTAGAGCACAGAGGTTTGGACTTGCGGTGCGGTCATCACTGGCGCATGGGTCGACATCATGTGACCATGATGACAAGGAGCAACTAGGGTATAGACCAGTACTTCCAGATCATATGGAAGGGTAGACCCTTGTACCTAGTACATACATTCCAACAGGACTCACCCAGCTAGGGTATCAATATCAGCCATCTCCGTTTGACCCAGATGCTGTGTATCATGTGCCTACTCTGCCACCGATGATGAGTGAGTTAGGGTTGTGTTCTCATGGCCATATAGAGTGGCTCTTCCCCCCAACCAGAACACATGTCGATTACAGTGAAACACAAGAACCGGACGACAGTGAGACACAGGAACCAGAGGACATGGATGGTGGGACAGGTGCCACGCATGACTCTCAGCCCAAGGACCCTGCTCCACAAGTGTTGGGCAGTGACTAGGTTCGAACGATAAGTTAGTATATCAGCTATAAATACCAATATTAAATACGTATATATGTTTTGTACTTAATATTGAATTTCAAATAATTAACATCGGTAATTATTAATGTGTTAGGCATCAATCGAGATGGAAGCACTCATATTCGAGTGTTGACCATTAAAGCCTCGAACAAGACGTGGGAAATCCCCAAGGGGCAAAGGGTTATGGTAGAATACAATAATGTATGGCAGCCCGTAGGATTTAGCGGTTTAAAATTTAGAAAGACAACCGATAATATTATAAGGAGTGGGAATTATGTTAGATTGCGGGATGACTGGACGAAGGTACTGCAACATACGAAGGAGGATATATGGGACGCCTTGATGGTATGGTTAAACTATATGTTATATTATAGCATATGTATTTCATTATGTCAAACATCCCTAATGCATGAATTATACGCCTTAATGTTAATATTCATATCAAAAATGAAATGTGTATATATATATATACGCCTTATTTTTTTACTTGTGCAGGTGGACTTTTACATCCTGCCTGAGTACGATCATGATGCCATAAAATAGGACGGGTTCCTAGATATGGACGACAAGTTGAAGAGTTGGAGACACTTAGTGAAAGATAATATTAAAATTTAGCCGGGCAATACTCCTGACACCGTGAAGGCGAGAATGAGGCAAAATTGGGTTGACAACTACGACCTCGACGACTTGGACGTGTTGTTGGATAAATGGTATGAACTGAAGAATCAGGTAGGTCACGAGTTGTATTACCATTTTGTGTAGTTTCACTAATTCTAATTGTATTAAGGCTGACATATTAAGAATGTTAATTATGTAGGAGTATGTTGCATATATAAAGAGATTGCGAGCATTGAACAACACGTCTCACTACACCAGGTTGAAGAGCTTTGCTAGGGTGACACATGAAGAGGTATGTGTCTCATATATATATATATATATATATATATATATATATTATTAATGTATCTGACCATATGTTTATGTTTGATTTTTCTTTTCATGTAGACCATATCTTTGGACACTTCTCCTACTCAAGCATAGTCTTACATCTCGACACACAAGAAGAAGGATGGTGACTATCCAAATGATGTGGTCAGGGAGAGATGTGTATACCACTCATCCATATCTTGTGATAACTTATTTTTTATTAAGCTACCTTATATGACGCACTAACTTTGAATTTAATATACAGGAGAGGATGAAGGAGCTGATACCCACTGACTCGGCATTGGCATCGAGCGTGACTGAAGGGACGGTACGGTGGGCACCGAACGACGCGTATGCCCAGGCGCTCGGAAATAAGTCTGAGTACGCTGGCAGGGTTCGACAGGTTAGTCCGAATGTTCTACCTGTGCGGGGCAACATACACTCGTACAATACACCATCTCAGGCATGGTCACAGAACCCTGAGAATTTCACGGTCTCACAGATGACCGAAAGGATTACAGAACTTGAAGCGGAGAGGGCACAACAAAGGGCACAGATGGATGAGATGGCTAAACAAATTGAAGAACAAAATGCTCAAATGGTAGCAAAAGATGCGATGATTGAGGCCCGTTTTCGCCAGCTTTAGGCCATGTTCGAGTCGACATTCGGATGACTCCTCTAGACAGAGGTAATGCTATATTTGTGTTGTTTTTGTTTTTCTTCTATATCGATTACTTTAACGGTTAGAATTATGGTTGCACAAAACTCTTAGTTATACGCATTGTTCCCGTGGTTCATTTTAGAACTAACGTATATTTGCACCACTGTATATTTGTGTTTGGATTTTTGTATTGATTATCATTAGATTTCAGAATGATATTGCAACTCTTGATTCACAACTCATTTGCAGGTAGTGCAGATAAGACGTTAGGTGATGATGCTGTTGAGTTGGATTGAGCAAGGGATTTTCCATTGAAGTATGTTAACTTGTATATATATTTTGTTCATGTTTTGTTTATGTATATAATTAAATCAAACTATATGTATTTGTGATAACAGAGATAGTTTGATTATTTGTTGAGATTGGTTTGTTTGTCTTGTGGCAGCTGGATATTGTGTTGGAACTTTTTTTGGATGTATCCATGTAGTAGATATGTAAATTGTAGATATGGACAATGGATAGTTCTTTTGTATATTTGTGCAGTGTTGGACCCTGCAAATTGTCTATCAGGTTAAGACATAAATCCGGGTATAAACTCGAATAATTCAGAAAATATATACGAGGAAGCAAAAACAATTTTTTAAAAGTTACCTATTTTACAAACGTGGCAGGTTTCTGACATGTCAATAATTATTGACGTGTCAAACCGTGTGCCACGTTAATAATTGTTGACGTGGCAGTTTCACCACGTCAAGAAATTTATTAACGTGGTGAAACGCCACGTCAAAATTTTTTGACTTGGCATTATTACCACGTTAATAAAATTATTGACGTGGCAACAATACCACGTCAAAAAAAAAAAAAAAAATTGACGTGGCATTTTTGCCATGTCAATAAAATATTGACGTGGTAAAACTGTGATGTCAAAAAAATCTTTTTGACATGCCTGTGTCTAACATGTCAGAATTACTGATGTATCAAAATTGGCACGTCAAAAAATTGAAAGTTTTGACATCCGCCTTTTTAACTTTTGACACACGTCAGAAAATGTTTCTGACGTGTCAGTAAGCTTGGCACGTCAGAAACCTTTGGTCAAAATTTATTTATTTATTTTTGTAGTGAGTGCATCAACTACTTTTGGTATCAATATTGCTATGCATAGCATCGGTACCATTTAGGGTGGTGGTTCAATGTCCGAAGAAAATTTTTAAATTGGTTAAATATACATTTGGACATAGGTTTAAATTTTGTAGTGAAAATCTTTGTGTCTGATTAGTGTAAATTACTTACAATTGAGCATCATTATTGAGTGAATTTTTTTATACAACAATAGATTTTCAATTGTAAGAATTAAAAAATCGTCGATTTAGTAAGCATGTTGTGAAGGTACTTATTCTTAGTTCAACTCTTGATTCTCAAGTTGCGCGTGTTTTTATTTTTTTTTATTATCGATGATATTTGTTAGTAAACAAGTTTTATCTGCAAGACTTTACTGATCTTAAAAAAAAAAAAAAAAAAAAAAAAAAATTAAAAGTCTATCATTATGAGCATAATATAGTTCAATTTTCAGACTTTCGGGATTGTCAAATATATATACTCACATCAGGTTATAATATGGAAGAAGGTAGCCATCCTGTTGCCATCATCTACCGTATTTATTATAAGTTGATGAAAACAAATCTTGATCCACGTGCTGTGATTAAGAATACAGGCGAATCGACTCTCTTGATTCAAAGTTCTACTCAGAATGCTCATATTAAAACTCCAAAAATGATTCGATGGGCTGAGATTGAGTTGCCCAACGAATGGGTTTTGGAAGGTGTTGCAAAACCTTCTCGAGTAGTTAACGATGCCTCTAATCTTGATTACATCTAACAGTATATGGATGGATCTGTTAAAATCAATTTTGCTGATTTGGGATATTCAAACAGAATTGAACGTCCCCTGTTGATTAACGAACGAAGGAATTCTTTTGCGGGTTCAACAACCTCAGAAGGACTCCGTCGTAGAGATAAAGATGTCGACGAATCCCTTAACGATTCTCCTCATCTTAATCCCACAGTTAATCCTGGTTTGAAACTCAAAGGAATTTCTACCGATTCCCAAGTTTCATCTGCTTTTTATTCTACGAAAAATCATCCCCTAACGGATGACGATCGTGGATCTCTTTCTCCTTCTGCTTCTGATTTTGTTGCTCCTATTCCCTCGGATTTTCCCCATCAGTGTAATGTAATCACTGCTCATATCAGAGATTTCTTCTCTGTCATTGATTGGTCTGCTTTGAACAAAGATTTTTCTTCAAAAGAAAATCGTGAGTTGCGGCATGCTTACCGTGCCAAATATTCTCAAAAGGAACGAGATCGTATCAAGGTCAAATGGGCCGAGACTATGATCGAGTCCCAGACTCACATTTTGTTTTTTGATTTTCTCCAAAAACATTTTCCGGACGAAAATGATTTGAACGTTGTCAAAAAGAAGTTTGTCAAAGAGGATAAATCTGTCATCAGATCTTCCCATCCTCCCACTGAAAACACTCTTCTTGATGTCAACAATATGGTTGTTAAGTGTTCTCCTTTCAAAACTCATGATAAGGACCCTATCACTAACGATAGGAGAATCATCGAGCAAAACAATTTTGTTTCCCAATCTCTCCATATCATAGGACAACAGTTAGATCGGATTGAAGAAAAACTTCCCTCTTCTTCCTCTGATTTGAAGTTTTCCTCTGTCCCCCCAAAGATTGAAAAACCTCTGATTTCTCTCCCTGATTTAAAGAAATCTCCTGGTTTAAAAACCACTTCTCATAAGAACACTGAGAAAGTGAACAAATTGCTTGCAGAACTGACTGAGTTAAAGACGACTCAAGCCAGTACCTCTGGTCAGAATTTTGCCATGGAAAAAGCTTTTTCATCTGATTCTGATTCCTCTGCTGATTCCACTGATTCTGACATCAAAGTTCTTGAACAAAACTTTGGCAAGATTGAAATGGAGCCAAAACTCCAAAGGATCTTTGACGGATCTAGAACTTTCAATCAGACAAAGAATTTTTATCCAAAACCGACCCCTCCTGATTTACAATTTGAGGAAAGGTTTTTGCAAACTCAATTTTCTGTTTCTGCTGATAAGCTGTATGAATGGAACATTGATGGCTTGTCTGAGCAAGAACTGCTCAACAAGATGAATCACATGGCCATGGTTGCTAATGCCTACATCTCAAACCACAGTAAAAGCCAGACTGATATTGTGGATTTACTTGCTACTGGTTTTTCTGGAACTCTTCGAAATTGGTGGGATAATTATCTCACTGAAGATAGAAGAAACCAGATCAGGAAAGCAGTAAAGTGTGATGAGGAAGGAATACCCATTTTCAATGAGGATGTTGGCATGGGTGAACCTGATGGCGTTAACACTTTGATTTATACAATTATCAAGAATTTTGTCGGAACTCCTTCCAACATTACTTCTCGTATTTCTGATTATTTGAACAATCTTCGATGCCCTACTATGTCTGACTATAGATGGTATCAAGATGTTTTTCTTTCCCGTGTTATGATGAGGTCTGATAGCCAAAAACCTTATTGGAAAGAAAAGTTTATTGATGGATTGCCTTCTTTATTTGCTCACAAGGTTAAAGATGAATTGATCAGTACGGACACTGGTCTTATTGATTTTGAAAGATTAACCTATGGAGATTTATTCTCCACAGTGAAAAAACTTGGCATTAAGATGTGCATCGATCAAAAAATGATCCGACAGCAGCTTAAAAACGCCAAGAAAGCTAAATATGAAATGGGAAATTTCTGTGAACAATTCGGGTTGCCTCCTATTGCTCCTTCAAAGAAGCATAAGAAGAAAACCAGAAAAGATTTCGTGAAATCTTCCCCTCCAGATTATAACAGAAACAAGACAAAAAAATTTAACAGACCTAAATTTTCTAAAACTCCCAAACGGAGTAAAAGTTCTAAATTTGAAAAATATTTTTCAAAAGATAAGTGTTTCAACTGCGGAGAAACAGGTCACTATGCTGACAAGTGCCCTAAACCTCCCAAAAAGATTAAACAAGAGATTAATGCTTTAAACATCAAGGACGATGAAAAGCAAAAAATCTTTCGAATTTTCCAAAACAATGGTTTTTCTGATTATTCCTTAAATGATGATCTTCCATCCTCTTCGGATTCTGATTATCATTCTGATTCCTCTGTTTACGAAAATTGTTATAAATTTGAGAACTGTGCCGGTTCTTGCTACAATACAAAAACTTGTTCAATGATGTCCAAATCAGAAGAACAAGAAGATTTGCTTTTAACCCTGATTTCAAAAATTGATAATCCTGAGTTAAAAGAAGAGTATCTTAAAAAACTTAAGAAACTCATGTTAAAAGATTTTGAAAAACCAGCTACTTCCAAAATCTCTCTTGAAGACACTTTGAAACGTTTTTCAAATCAGAAAAACAAAGTGCTTACTGTCTCAGAATTGCAGCATGAGATCAGTAACCTCAAGAAAGATATTGTGAAATTGCAGACTGACCTGCAAGCTGTGAAAACTGAAAACAAAGATTTACAGCAACAACTTCTGCTGTTAAATCTTAACAAATGTTTTCCAGAAAGTGCTTCCAGTAACGAAGACACTAAAAATTCTGAGCATGATGATGAGGCTGAATCCACCCATAAACCTCTCTCTGATGAGGTTAAGGTTGTCAGTATGATTAGTAAAGTTGTTCCTCCCAAATGGTATTCAAAAGTTCATATCCGTATTTCTGATGAATATGTTTTTGATGCTATTGCTTTAATTGATTCTGGTTCTGACTTGAATTGCATTCAAGAAGGTTTTGTTCCCAAAAAATATTTTGAATCATCCACTCAAAGATTGAATTCTGCCAGTGGTGATAAATTGCATATCAAATATGAACTCAGTAACGTTCATGTTTGTCAAAATGATGTTCATTTTCATACTACAGCTGTTCTTGTTAAAAATATGAAAGAAAAAGTAATTCTTGGCATGCCTTTTCTTTCTTTGCTTTATCCATTTTCTGTTGATGAAATTGGTGTTTCAACTGACAAGTTTGGTTCTAATGTTCAGTTCCAATTTGTTTCCAAATTTGAGATTGACATTAATAGGCTGATTAATAGGTTTTCAGGATTAGAGTCTGATGAGTACCCTACTCCCATTAGGACTTTATCTTGTTTAAACACTCCCCCTGACGGTCGTGTTTTACCTACTATTCATACCTACCCCCAGCACATGGCGCATATTATTATAACTGTTTTACTTTGCATCAAAATAATTTTAAAATTATTTTGTGATATTTTAAAGATTTTTGCATCTTTATTCCTGATTTCTTTCCTTTTGAAATTTTGCAGTGCCACCATGGCAAGCAAAAAAGAAAAAGAGAAAGTCACTTCCAAGGCTCTGACCATCAAGTCAGAGTCTTCCATTGTTCCTACTGCTTCCCCATTACCATTTTCATCTGTTGCCCTAACCAACAGATTTACTCCTTTCAATCCTGGTTCCCAGGTTTCCTACTCCAGCACTCTTGCTGCTCCCTATGATCCCTTTGCGGATCCTTCCCAGAAACCCTCCATAAAGTACGACCGAACGTCGTCAGAATACATGACCCTTCCCTACTCCCAGAATTTGTTTTTTGTTGAGATAAATCGGGTTTCCTCTTCCCTTACCCCCGGAGATATTGCCGTCTCCTATTTTCCCCCAAACTTTCATTGGATCCCTGAGCATCCTTCGAAAAATTTGGCTTATTACTCTGCTATCCTGAAACAAACAGGTTCTGTTTTCTTCAAGGCCATCCCTGATAAGATTAACCCCCAGAAAACAGTTTACCACAGTGTTTATTTCAAGAAAGTTATTTTGGAAAAAGAATGGGGTAATCACCCTTCTGCTTCCAGGTCCCTTAACGGGTTCAACATCCCTTGTAATTATTATGATTACGTGGATGCTTATTTTAAATTTCTGCTTCATCAAACCTCGAAATTCGAACATTCTTGGTTTGTCAGTTTTGATAAAGAATTCTATGGTATCCTTCCCCTCTGGTTCTCCAGATGGTGGAACCAATTTAATTGTCTCCCTGATATTCTCCCCCTCCAGCTTGTTGATGCCTTTCAAA